>NW_017097878.1:0-129 GCF_001412225.1 Nicrophorus vespilloides
CAATGAATTGTAAAAACTCTGCTTTTTCGAGCATTTTTTAAACTTTGAACAAAAATTACAGTCAAACGGCTAAAACCACAGGAATATATCGATACTTGCTAGATTCCTCAAACATTCAGCTTTCATATG
>NW_017097878.1:154-2480 GCF_001412225.1 Nicrophorus vespilloides
GCAATATGAATAAGAGCACAGGAATGTATGTACTATATTTGAGCTGGATTCCCCAAACATTCAGCTTTCATATGCATATATTGGATTCATTCTATCTATTACAGTTTTCAAATAAATCAATGAAATGTAAAAACACTGCTTTTTCGAAAGTTCTAATTTCAATTCCTCAACTTTGAACGCGTATTACCGCTTTATGCGGTTGTTTAAACTTATAGAATTATTCTATTAATACAAACAACAGAAATAATAGGCGGCAACATTGATCCGAATTGCTCAATAACCGAATTACATAACTGCGACCGCACGAACACATATATTGCGCGCACAAATGCGTAACCGCATTATTTATGAAACAAGAGGTTTAACAGAGAATCCAACGCATGATAAATAGTGGACGCAAATTTGTTACATTCCACTGTACCCTTTGTCCTTGCCAATCAATAATATTGACATGCAAATTACATAAAAGCGAGTGAAATGAAGCAAATTCGTTTACGTTTTGTATTCTTTCTAAGTTAATTCATCGATTTAATAAATTACGAACTTACGCGTTTCTTCCTAAGCGATTCGAGTTATGTGGAATGATGGACTGATACGTACAAACAGACCGTTACGACGACACCCTTCCCTATTTTTGGCGCCAACTGAGATCCGCTTTCATTCTTTTCTTTATTCAAGTCGGCAGCTGCATTCTTCGGGCTTGGGGTGAGACACCGACTGACATTCTTGAAATCTCTGCCATGATTTAGAGAAACTGTTATTTCTGTACATTTTCTTAACTGTTTATTTATTAAACACGTTTTCAATAATTAAACTTTTCCATAAATAATTCAATTAAGCTGATACAAACTTATCGACAGGACGTTCATTTAAATACGTAAACCGACGAGGAGAACAAAAAATCGCATAAAATATGCAAAACCTGTAGGAAATCGTAAACGTTTTCAATAAAATATGTACGCGCTTAATGAACGCGAAATGAAAAGGTCGATTCTGTCGAAATCAATTTGCCATTTCGGTATTATTCATTAATCCGTTCACTCAGTCGAAATTTAATAATGCAATAATGGATTGATGTATTAAAATAACAGCTCAATCGAATAAACGATAAACTGTATAATAGGCGAATCGTGTTTTCGACGCAAACATTTTCCGATTGAGATAATTCCACAGATGATCCTGCGTCACACACGTATCCTTGCGGCGATGATAAATTTTCGTGGATCCGTGACTCATTAATAATTCGCAATTGCATTATTCATCCTCCAGTTCTGGACCCAAAAAAAAAAAATATATACTAGAAGTCGTAATTATTATAAATCGTCCAGCAAACGAAATCAATGCAGTCGCTGCGGGAAAGTCGTATTTTCTTGAAATATAAAGTTGGATGTTTCGAAGCTCGTTAATATTACATTCGCTTCCTTCTGTAGCTGTTTAATAATGCATTGCGTTTCAAATCTGGGAGTGTTTTTCACTTAATCTTACGGTTAAATGCGAAAAGCACAGACTTTGAATGTTTTTTTCTTTCTTTACGTAATAAACTTGACAATTGTTGTTAAATTTTTATAGTTTGGAAGCAAAGCGGGATTAAAAATTAAGAGGTTCTGAGATACAAAAGCTGCGAATTACTCTCAAAACATCAGCAAGTTGTAAATTTCTTGAAGATTTTCATTCATTCATCATCAAAACAAAAGGATTATTAACATTACACAAGAAATTACATGTGGTTTACGAGTATATAAATTGAGAAAAGAAAAATCGTATACACAAACCGTAATGCGATTATTTTTAACATTAGTTGAAATTATTGCGACATTATAAAAAAAAAACAGTTATTACGACATTTGGAGAGAAAAAAGGTATTTGCAAAGTTCATAGGGCGTAAAGTAAATCCTGAATTAAATGTTATTTATAATGCGCTAAACGCGCCCCGGATTTACGCAATTAAGAAAGAGTTATGTAACTGGACGTGTTCAACTCTTTAAGAGCGATATCTTGAAATTCTTACAATTCATTTTGCTCGTTAAGCGAAGTTCCACTGTATTTGAGATGTTTGCAAATTCATATTTCAATATCAAATAATTGTTAATTGATTCATTGAAATCTCAAATTATTTTGTAATTTTGTGGATCTATGATATTTCTATGAGATTCCTTGGAATTCCTATAAGATTTTTTATGAAATTTCTATGGGATTTTAGTTTTATGTACGAAATTTGAGATGTTTGCAAATTGATATTTCAATATCAAAAATTGTTAATTGATTCATTGAAATCTCAAATTATTTTGTAATTTTGTGGATCTATGATATTTCTATGAGATTGCTT
>NW_017097879.1:0-8357 GCF_001412225.1 Nicrophorus vespilloides
AAACCAATTGAATTATTTAATTCCTACAACTGAGACTCCACAACGACAACACCAGACAATATTCCACTGTGTCCAGAATTCCATCCCTGGGACACGACAATATATTGCAAATTATTACAGTATTCTATAATTATATTATATAAATGTTCTGTTTTAACGCAATGAGCCAGATGTTTTTTTTTATTGCATAAAACTTTCAACTTCCTTTCCTCAACCGTTAATAATTAGAATAATCATAAAATATATTTTAACTAATATGTAAAACTCTAAATTTTTCTACATTCATAGTTTAATTCCAGAACTAATTATTTTACATTTTAAATTATGTTTTGTAGCATATCTCACGGATATTTTATATTAATAGTTGCGAGTTGGTTTACTTTATCGCATTATTTAAAGTTAAATATTTTACGGACACGAAGTCAGTGATAAAATGAAACTGAGATTAATAAGTCTGTTTGTGTTCGTTGCAAGCGCCGCAGAAGCCGCTCGGATTCTGGCCATCTTTCCGATTCCTTCTTACAGTCATCAAGTGGTATACCAATCCATTATGAAAGAATTAGCAATTAGAGGTCACGAATTGGTTGTTATAACAACCGACCCAATCAAAGAACATTTCAGCAATATGAAACAAATCGACGTGAGTTACGCCTACAAAATTTGGAACAAGCACAACTTCACGTCCATGGTTAAACGGAGTTACAAGAACCCTATCGAACTAATTAAAACGACCATTGATATGTTGAACGATATCACCGTGTACGAGTTAGAACATTCGGAAATCCAGAATTTGATTGTAGATACACGAGAACAATTCGATTTACTAATGATCGAATACTTGTCCCCTACGTTCTTCGCGTTCAAGCACCGATTCAACTGTCCGATGATCGGAATATCATCATCGGATACAAGAGACACGGGGCACTGGGCTGTTGGAAATCCAGTTCATTCCGTTCTTTATCCCGATGATTCTATATATTTTAAAACGGAAAAGAATAATTTCTTTGATCGATTAAAACGTTTTTTATTTGCACATATTATACAAATATTCTTGGAAATAATTCAAAATCCTATATATGAATCGACGAAAGTGAAATATTTTGGAAACAGCTATCCACTTTTGAGGGATCTTATGTCTTCAATTGATATGCTTTTTATAAATACAAATCAAATTTTTCACACCATTAGACCATTGACACCAGCTACCGTTACCATTGGCCCGTTCATTCACATAAAACCACCAGTGAATTTGCCAGAAGTAAGTTGATAACTGATCTACAATTGAAACTTAACTAATGCTATTTTAAGGAATTGAAACTATTTTTGGACGAAGCCAAAGAGGGAGTCATTTACATCAGCTTAGGCTCAAACATGAAGAGCAAAGATATTCCGGAGAAAACGCGCGATATTATTTTGGAAACTTTCAGCAAACTTCCATATAAAATCTTATGGAAATTCGAAGCGGAAACTCTACCCGGAAAACCTGATAACGTCAAAATAGTTAAGTGGCTTCCACAGCAAGATGTCTTAAGTAAAAAAATATTTTCAATTCAAAGTCCTTATATTATATTATATCATTTAATTTTAGGACACAAAAATATTAAATTATTTATTAGTCAATGTGGATTGCAATCGTTGGAGGAAAGTATGTACAATTACATACCCGTTCTCGGCTTACCTTTGTTTGCCGATCAGCCGAGCAATGCTTTTAAGCTAGAATTGAAAGGTTTAGGGTTAATCTTGGATTACAAAGAATTAACGGTTGAAAAATTTACATCCAGCATCAATGAAATTATCAACAATCCAAAGTGAGCAAACATTGTTTACATTGTTATAATTAAATACAAAAAAATATAATTCAGGTACAAAAACAGAGTCAAAGAGATAACAAATTTAGTCAAGGATGAACCACTGTCGGGTTTGGAGAAAGCAGTCTGGTGGACGGAGTACCTCTTGAGGAACAAAGGGGCGCAACATCTGAAAGGTCCCGCTATTGATTTTCCCACGTATCAGTATTACTACTTCGATATTTTTTCTTTATTCCTGTTTGTTCTATTTTTCGTATTATCGTTAAGTTATTTGCTAATCAAAAAGTGTTTATCAATGTTTGTTAAAAAGAGTAAACGTGATTAACATGAACTATAGCCTGTTAGCTTAAAATAGTGCTTCTAAAACTCGAAATGCTTCATTATGTTGTATTAAATTTAATTTGTTCGTAAATAAATCTTGCTAATCTCGTAGATTTTTATAATCTCAGTACATTTTTTAAAACATTCAATTATTCTCCAATTAAATCCGTGCATATGTGTGCCGCAGAAGTTTAACTAAGTTTGAGTTGTGTCGTGAAACAAAAATAGTTAAAAACACAGATGCTAGCGCCATAAAGTTACAGGGCTTTAATTACACCCCTACACTATTAATGTATACTAGAATTTTATTTAATTTTACTCAATTATGTATTTCTTTTTCTATATTTGTATTTTATTTTCTTCTTCTTCTTTCAATAATGAGCTTCCTTCTGGAAACCCCTTCCCATTTGGCAGGGTCCTGTCGACCCGTTTGCCAGTCGCTTGTGTATTTTATTTTGTAACAGTAGGCTATAATTTTCTTATATGTGACAACACTGGTTGCATACTAACTGAACTGTCCGAGGTTCGTCTGCATGTCTGGATTTCGCGTGCTTTGTGTGATGGTGCAGAATCTTCTTGAAACGTCTACTCTTTCTGACTGAAATATTTCGTTGCCCACGACTTCAGAGCACCTTCCAAAACTTTTTCGTGGTAGACATTCACATTAGCCTTAACACCACGGTGCATAAACACCAAGGGAGTGCGATCATCAACCGTTACAGCCTCCCAAACTACCACAAACGGTGGTGCTTGACTTCTTGTCGCCATTCGAATGACTAAATTTTCATTTGATCTTTCTTCTAATTAAATTCAATCATTTTTGTTTGTTTAATAATTTCTGAATTGGGAAATTTTTCTCATCAGACAAGACGATATTTGGCAATTGTTCGCGTTCGTGTAAGCCCAAGAACTTCTTCGTTCTATCGAGCCTAGTTATTTTTTTAACATCAGTGAGATGTTGTCTTTTTTGGAAATTGTAAGACTTCACTTTGAGATCGTTTTTTAGTATTCTTTGCATGTTTATTTTCAATATGTTCAGCAGAGTAGCCATTTGTCTTCCACTGCTTCGCGGATTTCATTGAATTCGTCTTAACTTTCCGAACCCCCTCTGCCACAGATGCAGCTTTTTCCGGCTACCAAAATAGCATTTTGTAACACTACTAGCTTCGTTATAACATGTTATGGTTCAAGATAGGATAGATTTATTCACATTGAGGTGGTCGAGGGCTCTAACAATAGCCGTTCATATTTTCCGTTCAAATATAGGGCTATCATACTATTACGTTTGAATTCCATCACAGATATTTTTTCCAAAAAACTGAGATGCAAATGCTTCCGCAAGCTTGTAAACAATAAAATCAACTATCACTAAGAGAAATATGGACACAACATTGGCAGCGGTTCGAAAGTTATAGCAATTTTAAATTTGTTTCAGTTAAATTGGGTCACACTGAAGATAACTCATAAATTTTAATTTTATTTATTTTTATTACGGGACTTTATTTTATGTTACTCTTTGCCGAATAAATTCAAAACTCTCCGAATAGAATGAAGACCAAAAGAACCGAAACATCTTTTCAAACTTTAGTAATAATAAACTTAATATATTATTGGGTTGGTACATAGTATTGCTCATCGCTAGCTATACATTTTTCAAAACTGGCGTTTAGACCAGTGGTTTTCAGCCTTTTTACGCACAACCCATTTGTGTATATCATGTTTTTTAAATATATATTTTTACTGTTGTAATTTCAGATGCATTGTTGCAGACAACAATGAGAACAAATCAAGTACCTTGAACTATTAGAGATAACGGTATTAAGGTTAATTTGTAGCCATTAATAACGCAACAAATCAGACTTAATTTGAGATAAAAAAAATAAGATTCATGATGATCTAAATCATGAGACATTATACAATATTTTATTTTCAATTAGTTCTAAACAAGCTCGGAGATGATTGGAAATCTTCTGCTACTGACATTAAGTTTCGGCGTGTCTGTGTATTCGGCGAGAATCCTCGGTGCGTTCACCACTCCATCCATCAGCCATCAAATAGTTTTCTTGCCAATCATGAAAGAATTAGCGGCCAGGGGCCACGAAGTGATCATAATAACGACGGATCCAATCAAGGAAGACGTGCCTCCGACGTTGAGGCAAATCAACGTGAGTTTCGCGTACAACTTATGGAATAACGACCTCGAAAATATAATCGAAGATACGAAGTACAATCCCGTGAAGCTAATGGACACTTTCATTAACGTTTTGAATGACATCAACAGTCGAGTATTGGAGCATCCGGACGTGCAGACTTTAGTACACGGCAATGCGGACAAATTCGATTTGTTCATCGTTGAATACTTAATACCCACCCTGTACAGTTTGAAGCACAAATTCGACTGTCCAATGATTGGAATTACATCCCTCGATTCGCCGTACGATGGTCACCAAGCAATGGGCAATCCTACACATCCCATAGTGTATCCAGATTTCACGTTGCCTTTTGAGGACGTGAAGTTGAAATTCTTCGATAGATTGACCAGTTATCTGTTCATGCAATTCTCGTATATATACGACATGGTTAAGTTCATTCCGCTGCAAGAGGACACAAAAAATAAGTACTTCGGGAAGGATTACCCTCACGTGACAGATGTCTTAAACTCCGTCGATATGCTCTTCATAAATACGAACCATATCTTCCATAACATCAGACCACTCACTCCTGCCACCATTTCCATAGGTCCGTTCATACATATAAAACCACCTAAGCCATTACCAAAGGTAACAAATCAATTTTAAACAATTACAACAATTTAACGTCGATTATTTTTGTTATATTTTATTAGGATTTGAATAAGTTTTTGGATGACGCGAAAGAAGGATTCATATATTTCAGTTTAGGATCAAATATGAAGAGCAAAGACCTCATGGAAAGCACGCGCTTAAGCATTCTGAAGACTTTTGCCGAATTACCATATAAAGTTCTGTGGAAATTTGAGTCCGAAGATTTACCGGGTAAACCTGAAAATGTTAAAATCCTCAAATGGGTTCCACAGCAAGATGTCTTACGTAAATCACATCATAATCATATATACAAAAAGATAATTTAATATATATTTTTAAGGACATAAAAATATCAAGGTCTTTATCACGCAATGCGGTCTTCAATCGCTAGAAGAGGGTCTGTTCAATGAAGTTCCATTCATTGGTCTTCCCGTATTCGGCGACCAACCGATGAATGCGGTCAACATGGTCTCTAAAGGGCTGGGTGTAAAATTGAACTACGAAAGTTTAACATCGGATCAATTCAAAGCAGCAATTTTAGAAGTAATCGGAGATCCTAAGTGAGCATTGCTTTTATATACACCAAATAAACTAAAAAATATAACGTGTGATCATTTTTAAATTTAGATACAAGAAACGTGCGGAGGAATTGTCCAGGATTTCAAAAGATGAGCCGATGACGGGTATGGAGAAAGCCATTTTCTGGTCGGAGTACGTGATCAGGAACAATGGAGCTCAGCACTTGAAGGGAGCAGAGGGAAAAATTCCATTATACCAATATTATTATTTAGATATATTTGTGTTCTTAGCTTTCATCTTCTTCGTACTGGCATCACTGACTTACCTAACATGCAAGTTACTGATATATGCATCGAGGAAGCTAAAACTAAAATCAAAAAGTGATTAATTATCTGACTAATTTATAATATCATAAAAATAATGTAAGTTCGTTTCAAATTAAATTGATGTTATTTTCGTATTTCTTATAAATTATCTCAAACACTGTTTAATAAGTTTAATGACCTATTTCTATGATAATATAAACTATTTTACTTTACAGTGCGATTAATAAAATACATATTTCTTGTCGGGAAAGCCAACAATGATAATAATATAATTATTAAATGTTAATTGATTCCTTAAAGATTAATTTATTCAGTAAATAACAACACAAGTTTTTCATTTGAAAAATTATTGCATCTTTTTGATGACTATCTTCAGAACTTGAGCACTTCTACATAGGTTTTAAAACTGTTTAGTCAATATGTTTGATATTTACGATAAACCTACTAAAAATCTATTACAATATGTATCTCACTCTGCGTTTCGTGAAGTTAAAGCAAAAGAGATAACATGCTGTATAATTTTTCTAAAACTCCATGATAATACTGCAATACGAAAATATCGGTTAATCGGTTCCGTTGGTATTGCTTATTATTTAAAACCGGACTAATCCAGGAACTAAATATCCCAGCACTATCCCTTATTATTTGAAACCGAATTGATTGAAAAAATAAATATAATTGAAACAAATATGGACAGAAAGACCTATGGTCATTAGCCCTTTGTATCAATTTGTTTTATATTTTAGGTATGTAGTATGATTTACACAAAAATAGTTTTGTGTACATTTTTTTTAGAATTTTTCACATCTAGATTTTTAATGATCGGAAAATGATAGCTGTCTCCTACTCTCTTCGGTACATTCACTTTTTTTATAGAATTTTATTTTTTAAACAATTGGGTGGTATTTTTGTAATTACAAACAATTATAGATTCATAGTGTACAGGTGGCCGATAAAAATTTGTAGGAGTTACCAAAAATTTGCTAGTTTTATACGAATTTTCAAACACTCTAAATCATCAAAGAAACATTTATCCATCGACCTGAGACTGAAGAGCCACAGTCATTTCGCCCTCATATAAATTAACAATAATATTATACTCACTCTGTCCGGAAATATGGTATACATTTGAAAGAAAATCTTAGATTATCTAGAGTTTTGAAAGCAACTGGCAATACTTAATATATTGGTATTATTTTCATTGATAGCTAAATAATCTAACATATTTGAAAGTCGTTGCTTTTGAGTTAAGTTGAAATTTTGAAGACCAAAAATTAGTTTTTTAAAAAAAATATAATAGTCACCGCTGTAATTTCAGAATGAAATATTTTAACTCAAATATCACGAAATTACGAAGAAAAGATGACAAATCGCAGCAATTGACTAAAGGTTCTACTGATGGTTAGAATATTCAATTTAAGTCACAACCACCGTCGATTTAAACGTTCTCGATTTGTTTTTTTTTTAACTTTTTATTCTACTATAACATAAAGTTTTGGCAAACACAGTTGATGAATTGATTGAATGTGTTCAAGATGCATTTAATAAATTACATAGAAATACTATTGATAACGCTTTTATAACTACAAACGTGTATGGAAATTTCTATAAATTATTTAAAATGAGTCGTGAGGGTCGATTAACTGAAAGGTTATGTTCAAAAAAAGCTTTAACGAAATTTGGATTACAAATAATTTTATTTTAGTTTGATTTGATTTTTTTCGCAAATGTATACCATATATTCGGACAAAAAAAAATATTAAAATGTATACCATATTTTCGGACAGAGGGAGTTTAATAATAAATATAATATAGAAAATTAAAAAAAAAATAAGAGAACCAATCATTGTGGGATTTGTAGTTATTTTAAAATTGAGAAAGATAGAAACTTCAGCACTCCGCGGTTCTCGTTCCTGAAATTACGAAAGATCGACTCGCGGTTTGAATCTCCGGCACAGAATTTTCTTATCAAGTTGTCTAAACCAGCGGTTCTTAACCTTTTAGTAGTCGCGGCCCACCTTAATATCCTAAAATATATTCGCGGCCTCCTTAAAATGTTTCCACTGTCCACCATTTTAATATAGTAATTTTATTGTATCAAACATCATTGTGGGTTGTTGATAAATGTATATTAACCCATTTATTATAAGGAATATCCACAATTTTCTGCTATCAAGTTCATTATTTGGAAAATATTAGACAAATTTTTCAATTAATTTTTGAAGAAGACACTGAATTAAATAATGTGTATGTTCTTTAGCAAATTCAAAATTGTCTTCAATACAATGAGAATAATTTAGAAACATTTGATTCTATTCTTCGAATGCATTTACGGAAACATTTTAAAATGGAGAATATGTTTGTCAAGTAAAAAAGTATTGCAATCCATTTGATTATAGTCGAAATTAATGGCCGAAATCGCACGTGTCGAAATCGAAAGTATAAGTTTTTGATTTTCTACATAAAAACTATTTCGATTTGTAAAGATATCAAAACCTAAAAATTTGTAATAATATTTTCGCAGTCCCCCTAGATACTCTTAGCGGTCTCCCGGTTAAGAATCGTTGGTCTAACGATCGGTCGGCGAACCGGGGTAAATT
>NW_017097880.1:0-2169 GCF_001412225.1 Nicrophorus vespilloides
TATCAATTCGGGGACTTGGTGGAAGTCTCTTTATACTTTTACATAAAAAAGTGTGTTTATATATTTAAAAAATGGTTGGACATAATACATTTGTGTTTTGCATTTACAGCAAAAACAAATTATATTTGTAAAGTATAGTCCGCTTTAAACAAAGAAAATCGAAGATGGTTAATATATTCAAAAATGCACATAATATGTATACACAAGCTTTAAAAATGATGTAGAAGGCGCACAATCCAGGACTTCTCTTCTCATCATCACTCGTTGCGCGAAACGTCGCTCTTTAAGCGAGTCATTTTTCGTACAATTGATTTTTTTCGTTAAGCGAAATGTTCGTTATGCGAGGTGCTCGTCAAGCGAGGTTCCACTGTATATATATTTATAAATATTTTTATATTATTGAATTTCAATTATTTTTTAAACAAATTACAGAAGTATGTTCAATTATCTATTTTTCTTTGATAATTGTGTAATTTTTATTTTGAAAATTTTCGTAACGAATGCAAAATAATTTATTGCTATTAACATCAACGTAATTTCTTCTCTATTTCTATCATATTTATGCATATAATGATGCGAAAAATACAGCCAAATTTTAAAGAAATTTAAATACTTTTTACTTAAAAGTAATCTTTAATATTTATAATTGTTGATTATGTAATTGTTTAATTACTATTAACTTTAATCTTTAGCTTTTACAAAATCTGATAATTTATATTTGATATTTCAATGTATTTAATATGAAATAATTTTTGGTTACCTTTGACTTCTTCGAAATCTGTTACGTCTACCTTCAAGAAGAGCGTCTTGATAGGACCGAATTCATTTTCCAGCGAAGTCTGAAATTCCTTAGCCTGTGAATCGTTAACATCTAACAATGCAATTCCCTAAAAAAATAATTTGAAAGTATTAATTTGCTCAATTTTCTGTGCGTATTCCACTAACTTTGGCTTTGTTTGCGAGCAACGATCTGACGAGGACTCTTCCAATTCCGCCAAGTGCACCTGTGACAATTACGACTGTACCTTCTACGTCGAACATCGTTAAGAAACTAGCGACAATATTTTATCATATCTATTTATCTACAATTCTTAATTGTATTTGATTAGCTGTTTGGTATAATATTTCCAATTAGAACAGTATATATTACGTACAGTAAATATTGTTTATTTATCCTGATCATAAAAAATTATATAATTTATGATATAAATTATTTTATGGTAATTTATGTGCATAAACTTTATTTTGATTATATTTATATATAGTAACACAAACTTTATACTAAATACATACCATTACAAACGTATACATTATTAATTTGTTTATTATTTATTTGCAAATATTTATTGGGTCAAAGGGCTATCGATCAAACTCTTTGTGTCCGTACATTATTTTAAAGGATTATGTTTCAACATAATCGGCAATGTTTCTGTTTTGTAGTCAAACTCGAAGGCAGGTTCATCGTTCTTGCTAATCCATACAGAACCATTGTTCCCTTCTTTCAAAACCTTGATCAAACTCTCGCCCATGATTTCAGCTCTGAAACATTATAAATCATCACTATTGTCAGTTTTGCTCACTGTTGACAGTAGAACTTTATGTCGTTAGTAAACTGTTGATAGTATTCTGGAATACCTTTCCAAATTTCGGTATACGTTCCTCCCGGACAGATGGCCATGACGTTCACTTGAGTATGCTGATAATGAGCATTCGATTCCAAAGCCTGAGTGAATGCTAGCACTCCGTGCCTGGCTGCAGAATAATCGGGAAGCATATGTAATGGATACAAACCAGTAATCGAAGCTAAATTGATTATAACACCCTCCTTGTCTTTTTTATACTTCGGAAAGAAATCGAAGAAAGCCAAATTTGATATTTGAATTGTTTATTTATTGTTTTTTTAATGAATATTTATGTTTTTTTTGTGTAATTAATCATTATTATTTGATAGCACAAGAACAAAAATAATAATTAAATAACATGTTATTGAATTAATCATCTTATTTTTAATTTATTCAATACATACCTGATTTATTTTGATGACCTTCTCGATATTTCCAATAATTCCGGCGTTGTTGACTAAAATATCCAGATTTCCGAAATGATCCACACACTTTTGAAATGCATCTAAATATAATTACAAAAGAAAAAAAACTACTCAATAAAAGT
>NW_017097881.1:0-24838 GCF_001412225.1 Nicrophorus vespilloides
GTACGAACTGTGAATTGGGTTGTAGATCCTTTTAAATGTGAAATTACTAACATACCAGCAGAACCTCCAAGTTTGGCAGAGGCAATTCTTGAACTTCCATCCAATACTGAAGCACGTATTCAAATTTGAGATCAGAGCAAATCTGTCGTTTTTTTAGTTGTCAAAGGCTGCAAAGGCTTTCAAAATTGCACATGAACATAAAAACGAAAAACAGAAATCGATTAAACGCCGAAGACTGTATTCAAATTGCTCTGACATCAAAAAGTCCCAATTTTAAAGTAATTATATCAAAAATTTTATTTTGTTTGTCTATTACTATTTGTTACTATTTTCATGTAACTCTTTTTTATAAATATGTAAATGTAAATTAATTCAATAAATAATGTTTATTTAAAATTTACATTGATTGTTTTCTATTCAGAATGGGGGGGGTCGATATTACCGACTTACGCAATAATATTTTGGGGTAATGGTTAACAAAGTTCCCCGTTAAATTTTAAGAGACGCACAGTTTTGAACTATTTTTTTGGTGTTCCACGGGGTATAGTTCTGAGTCTCAAAAAAGTGAGACTTAGAAATATTGGTTTACTTTATGAAATTTCATTCGCATTGAAAATACTTTATAATACAATGAGAATATGTAGATGATATGAAATGAATTATTATTAATAAAATATGAAAGTGGTTAAAGACAAGAATACTATTATAATGATTTCATGTAACAAATGGATTAAAATCAATTGACGTCTGTAATGAATAATTGTGAATAATTCTGAATAATTAATAAAGATGTAATCATTAAATATAGTAAGATTTATAACATTTACATTTTGTAATTACACTTGTGATATGTGTAAATAAAGATGTATATTGACAAGATAAAAATGTGTCCGTGTGATGTAAAAATAGCAATAATTAGTAATAAGCAAATGTTGAACAAGATCCAATTTGATCAAAGACAGCCGTGAATGCTTTCGTTTTGTTCTCGTTTCTTTTGTACATGGATCTGGATATCAGATCTACGATTACGCTTAACGTAGATAAATTATTATTATTACGTGTATTATTATTATAATGTACGTTGGAGTTTATAAGAATGCGTTCTGGTTTCCTGATTACTAATTAGACAAGTTTCGAATGAAGAGAAGAGACCCATTCCCGTCTCGTCCTGTCCAGGAGGACGTATCATAGAGACAGTTTTGTGTCCGTCACTCACTCACAAGAGAAGAACAGCGAGCCTCAGCCTTAGTCTCGTTTCTTGTTCTTCCTCGTCTCTCATTAAATACCGCGAGATAAAACACGACGGTGTGGTTTAGGAATTAAACTGATCTCTATCGCATCTTCGTCTCGCTCTCTCCGCCTTGGAATTCCTTTGCTCAAGCAGAGAACTATTCTACTTAAAGCCCCCCCCCAACCCTTCATTTTTATCCTCATTTTAATGTTATTAATAAATATTTGTAAATCACAGCGAGATCATTATTGCAGTTCACATTTCAACCTGACCAGGTAATGGCTACTACGTGACGCAAAAATTAGAAGCAAACGACGAGGAACAGAAGAACGGAGAAAAACAAGCAACCGACGAACGAAAATAACAAGAAGAACAACAAAAAAAAAATGGCCGAGAATTTACATGTTTACCTTGATCAATTTATTTTCGTGGGAGCAATTACTTATTCAGAACGCACATACACTTTTTTTTTTTTGTATTATAGTACTATTTTTTCTCTTTCTCTCTTTCACATTCCCAGCGATTTCGTAATTAAATTACACGAAATCCGAACGAGTATAAAGCAATGAGAGAGGAAGGAAAACAAAAATGAAATAAAGAAACGCGTGCGTAGAGAATTTAAATTCTACGAAAATACACCCGAAAGTACTTCACAATTCCAATTAGACACAATTTAAGCAAGAGCGCAACAAATGACCCTAGACGTTTGCACACAACAAAAGACCAACCAGTAATGATTTCATTATATACGTAACGTTAATAATTAATTATGAAACGTTAACAGAGTTTAGATCAGTTTTGTTGTTTGTTGTTTTTTATGAATGCAGTCGTGATGGGATCTGGGAATTGTGAGCTAACTAGACTCGATTTCGTTGCGTTCGTGGCCCTCTTGAGAAATGCAAATGCCGTTTCGGCTTGTAGAGGAAAGACGGAAAATGGAATGTTTATGGGATACAGATGGACAATGAATGAGGGCACAACACCGAAAACGAAATTTGAATACAATTTCTTGTTACGGAAATGAAGAAAGAAAAGAAATTTGAATGAATTCACCTAGAAGATAAGATTTTCTTTTCATTTGCTTCGATAAGTATACTGAATTAATTTAATCTTACGCAACAAAACAAATATTTATTGTTTTTACTTCTCAGCAATTCTCTTATTTTTTTTCTTTATCACATATAAATAACTATGTTGAGATGTAAATTATCAAGTATGAATATAAATATTTATAAATGTAATTATTTAAAATTTGTATCTGATATTATTGATTATAGATAGGTTAATGACTAGGATAACTTGAAATGTTGTGAAGATTAGGGGTGGAGAGAAAAAGGTAAGAAAAGTGCATTTGAATATAGGATACTTATGTAAATTAATTTGTTGTTTGTTTGGGGTTATTAATTGATATATTAAGAGTTTAAGGGAGATGAGAGAGAGAAAAAGGAAAAGGAAAAAGGAGAGCGAGATGAAAGATCAGACAAGAAACAAGAAGAAAAGAGGAGATACGTGGAGAGTGAATTACAAACGATAATTTCTCACTCGGCGCGAGTTCATCAACGCAACGTTAATTATGGAAACCTTTGGGGTTTCGTCTGCAGCATCATTAAAAATAATAAATGGCCGATGATTTTGGACCCAAAGGATTAAAAGATAAAAAAAACGAAGGCACGGGAAAGGAGAAGGCGAGAGATGGACGAGGCGGATGGGCATTCGAATCCGATCCGGAGATCAATAGCTACCCATAAATTAGCGTAAGATTTAATTGGATTAAGGTGGAAGCTTTTCATTAAATCCATCGCATTCAAAAAACTCCTCGCTTAAAATTCCAGCAGTTCGAACGATTCTTAAAATGTTACTTTTTAATTCACATTCAAAACAAATTAAAAAAATATATTCAACCCACTTTTTAATATTACATCTTAGATCATTATTTTATATATCCTAAGTTATTTTTTAAATTAAAAATCTCTCAATAATTTCTGCTAACAGTTAAATTAAATCTCTGATCTGAGAAATCTATAGAATATTTCCACCAATAAACGATATTTTTATTAAATCAAAATTTTAACAAATAAGTAAATATGTAAACTGATAATAATAATAATAATAATAATTTATTGGCCAAACATCAATACATAAGAAGAAGAAAAAAAAAGTACAATTTATACACAAATAAATTTTAACATACAATAAAAAAAAATAACGACCGAGGTCTTTCCGTCCATGTAAACTGATTTATTTACAAATTACAAAATATACTTTAATTCTAGATTGAAACCTGGATTTTTCTGGAGATTCAAGTTGTTCGAACGTTAGAAATTCGGAGATGTTTCGTGTTATATTGAATACAGGGTGTTGATTAGTTCTGTACATTTTACAATAACATATAAAATGCAGTTCAATATTTTCATTTGTTAATTTAGTTGATAATGTTTGATAATTTTGTAGATTTATGAAATTGTTGGTAGTAAATTGAAAAAAATTATTGTTTGTGCGCGTCTTTGTTGAACTCTTCGAGTTTGAGCTTTTCTTTTCGCATTTTGCTCGTGTGTGCTTGGTTGGTTAGGATCGAACTGCATTTGGTCAGAACTACTTTCATCTCCGTGCGCCACCGGTCTTTGCCGTACGAGGAAGTGTAGCAACAAAAACCTCTCTTGTACGCAGTACCTAAGTTCATAAACATTGCCCTCTAATTACGGCGCTCGCTAGTTCTGATACCTAGTAACGATTGTCACACGCCTAGGCCATTTACATCCGAGCCAATTCTCAAGTGCGGAAGGAACATCTGCGATGGGAGCGATTCTTTCCTTCCACCAGTAGAGAGACTGTGTGTGTGTGTGTGAAAGAGTTAGCAGCGAACAAAGAGAGAAATAAAGAAAGGGAAAAAAAAGGGAATGGGGTGTATGCGCCCCGGCGGAAGATTACACGAGAAGACGGAGTCCAAATAAAGCGACTATTAGGCTCTCAGTCCGGTCTAATGATAGGGTAGGGCCGTAATAAGGCCCTCCAATTTCTCGATGGAGAAAGAAAAATGAAAAGAACAGCAGTAGTTTTAAGTTTATGTATGAGTGTGTTTGTCTGTGTGTGTATATGTGTATGCGTTCAGTATGTACGTTATCTGGATTCGAAACCCCTTCAGGTAGAAAAACCGTTTAATATCTGTGCATGGACATGGTCATGGGATATGGACGTGGGCCTCGGCCGGACACGCAGCGGCAGCCCGAAACTTCATTATCATAAAATCCAATATCTCAATTTCATAAATATATAATAACGATAAATTAAGGCAACCCCGCGGATCGCTAATTAATAACAATAAAACACATCGAACGAACAACGCAAGCTCGTAATTCACGACGAGAATCCAAATTGCAAAGTCGCATCGTTTAACTTAACACTTCTTGAAGGTTTGGAAACATGTACAAATTCTCACTAATCACGAATTTCATTTGTCATAAAAAAAAATCTAAAAATGTTGACATCTGTTCGACAAACTTTACAAACGAATAATAATTGAAACAAATTCATTTCTGTCTGAGAAAAGCATTCAACTTATAGCCCGAGATGTTGGCAGGTTGTGAATGAACAATAAAAGTTAAAAAAAAAAATAAATAAATAAATTGAAATACATGTACAAATTAATTAATTCAATTTGTTATCGCTTTACGAATTGTTTATATATGTACATGCACAATGACAGTTTTCACTTTACGAAATATCGTTTTGCAAAAACAAAATATCAATTTATATAAATATTCTATTTACGGTAATAAAAATCATAGTAAATCAAATCTCTCATAATTGTTAAAAAAAATAATATAGGACTGTGCAATTAATTTACTTTATTAATATATTTAAAGCTTAACGAATTTGGAACGGTAGTTAAATAGAAAAATGAATGTCTGCATTTTACGACAATGTAATTTTCTTAAATTTTCCATTAACAACAGTTATTTATGATGATTTTAGCAATAAACATTCCAAGCTTATAAAATCTATAGTGCAACAACTGTGATTTTATAATAAACAGTAATGTGCTTAAACGAATACAAAAATTGTTTTTTATTAAATATATAGCTAAAATAATAAAGATATAGAAATAGTGAATTAAAATTCAGATCATAGCTACATAGAACCAGGTATAAAACGACATACTAATAATGAATCTACAAGTATTAAAAAGACTCAGATGAAAATCGATGTAAATGGTAAAATTCCTGCATAATTTATAAGAAAACTTCACTATATTACAGCTTAACGTTTACAGTATTTTTATTCCAAATACTAAGAAACGCATGTTGCTGATGAGTGTTTATATCTATTAATTAAGAGAAATAGGTAACATTGAAAGTAAAATGTAATCAGGTAACGAATGCAATATGCCTGACAATTGTGCAATTGCATAAATAAATGGAAACGCATTTCCGTTGTGCTGCGAGTAGCAGATGAAGCGCAGGAGAAGAGGATGGTTTCTTTATACGTTCTTCTTTTTTTTTTTCAACAAGTTCTCTTCTCAACTGGATCTGTACGCAGTCAAGCACAACACGCAGACATGTTCAGGAATTACCGGCGCTCACAGAAAAGAGATCCAACTCCACGGTTGCATTTCGGAATGTGGATGCATGCACATACAGATAAACACACATTCGAGGACCGTGTTCTGCCTTTCCACCATTTCGATATTCCACTGATTTGAAACTGCCCTTCAGTTTGTCAGTGTGTGGGGGCCCCCAAGAGGCTCAGGGACCCGCACAGCTAAACGTGACGAGGAATTGACAGGTGTCACGACTACAATGGAATCGTAAACGCCACCAGATTTGACGGCTGTCCAAATAAGGCGGAAAGCGCAGTTTCATTCACCTTTGCCAATATTTACTTTGACTTTTCTTCTTCTCTTTTAAATATACTTTATTTCGATATTTCTCCTTTTTTTGTCTCTCTGTTTATTTGGAAAGATTAATTAAAACAGGACGAATTCATATGCTGTAACCTCGTTCATTCTGAAATGTCAACCTGTCCGTATCAAAAGAAGAACTACTCTTTCAAATTTAGGTTAATCATATTCAGTCACTCTTAACGCCAGATGCTCAGCCATATATGACACCTGTCACAAAACAATATAATTTTTGTTCTTGCTCGAATTATAAGCAATTATTTTGTTGAGAATTTACTACCTACAATTTTTAATTTAATAGTTTAGAAGCATACGAAAATGATCTTTACTTTAATGCATGAATAGACCAGAACGTCACTACAATGAAAAGTACAAGTACAACACTTCTATAATTTAATTAAACGACTTTCAAGTCTTCATAGAATAAGAATTGCGCAAACTATAAAAAAAAACATTAATTTCTGAAAACTTTTCCCTATATAATGGAACCTCGCTTAACGAGTAAAATGGATTATAAGAAAAATGACTCGCTTAACGAGCTACGTTTTGCATAACGAGTGACGATGAGAAGATCCTGCTTCATTATTTTTAAAACCTGTGTACACATATTATGTGTTTGAAATGGATTAAACTCGTTAAGCGAGGTTCCACTGTATTCTGAAAGTACTACTTGTAAGATCTTTCAGTATCTTATTTTATAAAGCTGTATCCACACTAAGTCATGTGACACAAATACTTGACAATGTCTCTTGTCAGCATAAGAAATTAATGATTTAACATATAAAAAGTGCAAATATCCTGAATTCCTTCCTGGCATCATAAAATGTATGTATGTAATGTATGTAATTTAATTTTTTTTTTGTATTTATTTCCAATACGCTTTTGGATCCTTGCCTATTTCTATTGTCATCAGCCGAAATTGCTGTTGATACGTCTCAAGTCACGCATAATGTAGATGCAGCTTAAATAAATCAATGATTGAAGATACAAAAAGTGTAAAATCCTGATTTTATTTCGAATTCGTTTCTGGCATCACAAAATGTATTACAGTGTTACAAAAAAAAACTTCTTTTTTACTGGTACCTAGACTTAATCGAGTGTGTAAATGTCGATTAAGCTTAAAGCCCGAGGAAGTGTGAAGCGCTTTCGATATTTTGACTTTTACCTAATCGCTTTAGCGTAGACCGTCAAATTGACTTAACTAGAAAACGTGTTACTTATCCGAGCGCGAAGATTAGCAACATAGAAACACTAAGCTGGATTACTTTACCGTCAAGAGCGCTACTTTATTTAATCTTTCACAACTCAACCCATTCATCTTAAACAACTTCAATTATTTGATAATCAATTAAGGTAACATCATTAAAAATGTTCTTAATGTTAATGCACTTGATTTTACACTAGGAAAAGTGGTAAATTGCAGAGCAATTACATAAGAATTGTATTACTATGCATCGTAGTTATCTAATCGATTGGAGTGAGCACCCAAGGCGAGGATTATTCAATGTTCGCGAGTTAATTCGCGACGCGTTATCCAATCGATCGATTGAATGTTGATTTTATGCGCTCCCAAAGGCTGTACACTGTCATGCGAGCATTTTAAATAGCTTCTAATAATTTTAGAAATTCAAATGCGACTTTCACCTGAAAAATCAAAGCTCTACAGTCAATTTCCCATTAATCGTTTACATTTTAAATCGCGACTTGATTGTATAAAAAAATAATGAATATTTTAATGCATTCTTATTTTATTTTGTATTATTTTTGTTACTTATATTTATTATATCTATAACACTTTTTGTTTTCTTCTTATGGATTGATTTAGTTACGAGACAAATGAGTTCGAAAACACCTGCGATCGCTGGATTTTTCGATGTATCCTAAACGAACGCTGCAGGAAAAGCGCACAAGGAGAGTCGCGCTCCGTTCCACATTTGTTAACTGTGACACAACACGCAAATTGTGAAGGCGATTTATTAAGAGCCACCAGCACTAACTAAAGTCCAACTGATACTCTCAACTCACATGTACAACGTGCACTTTCAGTAATTACCTATTGGGAAACTCCATTCGTTTATTTATTTATCAATTTCCCTAAGCTTGTCTCTAATAGTCATGTTAAAATGACATAACAGTTTAAAATATATTCATTTTAAGATATCAAATTGTCAATTTTCTTTATAATTTGCATAAGGAATGACAAAATTAATCAATTTTATGTTATACATTTTGAATGAAGTCTTGAAAGGAGGATGAGTTGAAGGTAAAAGATGTGTGATGCTCTCTCATAATTTCCGTGAGGTTTTTCTCGTCGATTGTAATTTAGGAATGTAAATGTTTATCGATTTTTCGTGCGTTTCCCAATTATGGAGACGGCGCACTATTTTGCCCGCTAATTATAAAACGAAAACCCCATAAATGGGGCTCCAGCACATTTCGCTCTCAATCTCGTTGGGAAATAAATTGCACACATCTCAGGGCTTAAATAATTGTAATGGTAAACGCGAATGGAAAACGACAAGAAGCGGAGCGCCATTACGTAAAATGCGCTCGACGTCGGTAGTTTCGCAAGTAGTCGAATGGAAATTTACGCATCTGCGGTAATTAGTGGCTGGCGAATGAACAAAACGAAATTGAAATAAATAAATAAATAATGCATATGCCATTAATAATTGAAAACTTCTGCCGCAGTCAATCGTCCGTGAAAAATATAGATTCGCAGTTGTCAACGAGAGCTAATTGATGCTCGCATCGTCAGTCGTCGCTAATTGATGCTGAGGGGGTAGTAGGAAACGTGCAGTGTGGACGGACGTATAAACAATTTGGCTGATGGGAACGGAACTGGCTTGAACCGGCTTCTTCTGTTCTGGTTTCGGGCGTGCAGGAAAAGTGGCCGAAAGAGAACAAAAATGAGGGAAAAAAGGAGGAGAAGAAGTGCGCAGGGGAGAGGATGTGATGCGATGAAATGAGCTGTTGAATGCATTCAATCCGATGCGTATATGTACACATGTATATGGGTATGTGTTTGTGTGAAGAAGCGAAGAAGGAAAGGAAGGTATGTGAGGTGGTCGCAGGTTCACAGGTGTACAGACTGGCTGTGGGCAAGGTTGTCTGGGGCCGACAACGAGAACAACGCGCACAGATTTCGCTTCTTCTTCTTCTTCTTCTCCTCCAACACTGCTTCATCTTCTTCACTTGACCAGCAACAAAGCCGAACGAACGGGAACCGAAGGAGCAATAATCGAGGCAAAACAACGAATCGCGAAATTACACCGCTTCCTCAAACCGATTGCAACTTTAACTAAATTTGCATCTAGATATTACTAAAAGTATAATTCAATATAAAAAAATATAGTAACAATATAAAAAGTTTTAAATCTTGGAAAGATAACTGTAGTTGTCCGTAGTTAATTTATAAATTATTTATATTATATGATACTATAAAATCTATAGTTTAGTTATTTATTATAAACATTACTTAGCTATTACATAAACTCGTTGAACAGTATAAACAAATAAATTAATATAGAAGCAATTATAAGACGGCTTGCTACTATTTCTAAATAAACAAGAACAAATTAACATCTAGCTAGTATTCTTTTAAAACCGGACTAAACATTGATTATTTATATATAAAAACATAAGTTTGTATCCTTTTTTTAGAATTCTTAATTTATATTTATTTTCAATTAAAATTTCGTTTATTTAAACATTTTCTATAGTGAAACCGCACTATGCGAGGTATTGTTTTATTTGCAGTTTCAGTACATTGACCAAAATTTATATTCTTGAAGAAGTCGAATGCATTTTTCTAAAATATAAATGTTTCCTATAAGAAATTTTGTAATTTGGAATTAATTAAAAAAATACCCCCAAAGTTGTAAACTTATGCAACCACATGCACGCATCCGCGACGATTAATTTCTTAATCCGAATTTCAGCTCACGGAGATCGCGGAACTTAGTATTCCGAGCGGGATCAGATCTGGAGATTCGTGGAGGACGTTATTCTGTTTTTTTTTTGTTCATTTCTTGTTTGTTTCATTCCCATCTTTTGTACTCAACCGAGTGCTGCTTCTGCTCTCTCTGAATCACTCTGCTTATGCAAATCGTCTCGTTTCCACATGCCACCGGCGTTCCAATAATATCAAGATTAAAGGAAACCGAGGAAAATGATAATCGAGAGAGAAAGAGAGGCGAATGAATGAAGCACAGCCGCTGTTTTACTGTTAAAGCCGATATAATGGGTAGCGTTTAATTGCAGTTAGGGTCATTAACCAAAAAATATGGGAGAAGGAGTCGAAGAACCGAAACCAATTACGAACTCGCGAATTCAGCCGTCAATCAAAATCACATGACCACGTTGATGATGATGATGATGATTGTGAAGGTAAGGCTGATGCCCGATGCAACTCGAGGAGGAGGAATATATGACAGCTGTCGCTTAAAAACCGCTCAATCCGACCATCTGACTTCAGGATGACGTTGGTGAAATGACGACATCACGCGTTGAATTTCCCGCATTTAGGAAACGAACAAACGACTATGATATTCGCATTTGTCATGAGTTGTCACTGAGCTGCGATTGATGACATTTCCGAGACTAATCAAGTTCTCATTGATCACACTCAGCAATTCCATTCGATTAGTACTATGTTTGGTGCTCTATTTGCGCTCTTTATTACAGCTGTTATAGAAAGTTAACGAAGGTGGCGAGAACTATTAAAGAAATTTATCATGTGGCAACTAATTTACAACTTTAATAATCTTTAGACCAAGAAAACGCCGCAAGAACTTTAACATACTCAATAAAATCAAGTTACCATTAAACTAGATTAATAGTTTAGATATGTATATATTTTTGGTCCTTGGATACGGGAAAAATATTAATTAAGAGAAAAACAAAAAGTTAAATAAATAGTAAGTCCAAAATTGTTGTCTTTCTGTCCGGGAAATAATATGTATATACAGAATAGAGAATATAAAGTAAAATCTACAAAAAATTGTAATTCAATTCTGAGCTGATGATGTTAGTAGATGATTAGTTATTAAGTTATACAGGACTTATATACCAACTAAAAATGAATACAAAATATAATTAGTTTGGAAAAAAACATATTATTATAAAGAAATTGGAATAAATAAACACTTTAGATATTATTAACATTCCGATCCACGTTTTAGAAACCTAATCTATATTGACACAATTCATCCCTTTCATTTAGATTTTTTTATATTTTTACGATTCTACTTTCGTTATGAAAGTATATAAGGGATTTTGAGAATTTTTTTTTTCAGAAATGTTTTCGATTTCTTAATTAGAAATTTAAAAAAATTCCATCAAAGAGCTCTACTTTAAATAAGTTTAAAGAAGTTATGTATTTGAGAATACAATTGTAGTCTTACTTCATTACTACCTTGACAAATTTAACATTTTATGCTAATTTTATTTACAAAATGAGTTTGCTAAAGTTGTGAAAACTTCGTGAACGACTTAATTGCAGGTGAAATTGAGTTACGTCGTTGTGGAATTGAGGACTAAGTGCATTCCAGATTTTGCACTTTATCCGAGAGAGCGTATTCATTAATCGTTCGAAAAAAGGGGGCGTGCGTGTTGTCTCGGTGGGGCTCTATTCCGTCTCTCCCATGTTTTCCTCTCGTTAGCTTTTTGTGCTCGACATGTTGCGTTGCGTAATATAAATGTAAAGCATTTTATGAGATGTTGTTTTCTTTCCTTCTTGTTGTTTTTTTCTTCTTTCTTGGCCGTTACCGTTCGATGTACGAAAGAACGAACGAACGGACGCACGATGCGAGTGAAAGAGGGACCCCGTAGGCCGACCAAACGCCGAAGCCCGCGGCCATTCGTGATCAATCTTTATTTTGAAACCGATTTGGAAATTAAATGATTTTTTTTACTCACCGATTCGTTCTTTCTTTTTGTTTATTTTTATTTTTTCGTTTACAACGAATGTGAACAGCTTGAATTATTGGAAAATTATAAATTAGTTGTACCCAGGTTAATTGACAGTTAACGTATAGGCAATTAGGAAAATATATTAATAGTTCTTTGTGAATTTCATGTGCAGTTAAAAACTATATAGAAAATTACTATAATAAATCAACATCACTTTATAAGTTATTAATAATTGACATATTATTTTTAACAGAAAATTTAAAGACAAAAACAATTATTATTATTTGTACTATAAAACTTCTCGAAAGATGAAGATATAAATAATATTTTTAATATACACTAGGTCCTCTTTTTATGCTGTTTTGAAGTTATGCGGTTTTTATTTCAAGAAGCATTTTTTTAAATAACTATTTTAGGCCATTTTGACACAAATTGGCAAACCATTTCATCGAAAAATATGATAACTCAGAATTGCATTTCTGGATATCAGGAATTGTACAACAAAAATAGCAAAGCCATCGCAAAGTTTAATCACTGATTATATTGTCAAAGGAAAAAATCAACATTCAAAGTTGAAACTAATGAATAATCATTATCTTCTGGACATAGATCTAATATGCTGACTATCTCTTCTAGTGATGAAAGTGATTTCGAACCAGTTCGCAAATTATGCCGAACACTCTCATATAGATAATTCTAAAGAAAAAAAAATGCGAAGAAAGATTTACTTTCATAAAAATTTTCTGTATTTTTTTTTGTAAAATTTTGCCCTATAAATTTAAAAGGAATATGTTAAGATTATATTTTTCTGAAATTTAATAAACTTGTCTATGATTTTTAACGTTTTTATAAAATTATGAATAAACATTTCAGAAAGAATATAGTAAGACTAATTATTTTTCTGAAATTTAATAAACCCTTTTTTATGCAATTTTCGGTATATTGTAACTCATTGATTTAGTTTTATACGGTTTTAAAAAAATATAGAACGTATTCTTTATTTTTATACGTGTGTCTAGTCCATTTTTGTGCGATTTATTGTTATGCGTTTTCCTGTGGAACGTATCTACTGCATAAAAAGAGAACCAAGTGTACTTTACCAAAAAGACATGATTTATAAGTTAAATGTATAGTTAAAACTCAGATTTAGTATTGGTTGGTAAAAAACGTCAAAACTATGATTGCATAATAAACTAATGATTTAAATTAACGTATTCGGATGAAATACAGTTATGATTAGTAATAAATATTCTAATATTGAAATAATTTAACAACTGAGAGAACAGTTTTCGTTTGTATGAAATTGTAATTAAATAAAAGTAGATGAAATTGCGGAAACAAATATCTGCGGATTGTATGATGTTTTTCTTCTTCAGTACTTTTTTTGGGGGCGTGTGAACTATCACCGCAAAAATGGAATTGTGAACGTAATCGAATTGGATAATATACGGCGTATGGATGAATGGTTGAAGTGAAGAAATAAAGAAAAATATAAATTACATTGTCCGAGAATATTTCCTGGACAAGATAAAACTCCCATGTAGACATGTGCGTTCCCATAAGGACATTTACGGAGACAAAAATAAATTAGAGATAAATCAATGCGAGCAAAAATTGCAATCCGCGTGCTTTCTAATTATTGTCAATACTCTCTGTTTCCACTTCACGTACATAATTATTTCATTAATTCAAGCTACCGACGCAAAAATCCAAGGATTTTTCTATGCACTTTCTGCAGCGCACACAAAACGCACTGATCAAATCACCGCATCGAATCAATTGTAAATAACTGCGAAGTTATATCATCTAATCATTAACGATTCTATGCTAAATTCTATTAAAGTGCCGTGAGAGAGAACATTTAAACATTTTTCTAAGGATTATACTATTTTATGCCCACTCATTTTGTTAAATGCAAATCTAATTACTAATAAGAAAACTATAATTTAACTCAGAAATTGCGAGCAAAAAATTGTTTCAAATTAGTTGAGAAAAATATTAATATTTGTTACATAAAACAAGCATTCATTTGGCAAAATTTGAAAGAAATCCTATAAAAGTTCTAAACAAAATAATTAATGTTAAAAAAAAATTGCAAAGTTCTAAAATAGAAAACAAATTACAATTGAATTATCCACATAATTATATTTTAATATATTTTATTGTTCTGGATTCAATAATTGCAAAGAAACAAGAAATTTAATTTCTTTGTTAGGAAAATATTCTCAAAGTAAATTTCTTGTCATTTACTAACTTTTCACGTTTGGAAATAAACCGTAGTTAAAAGTAGTGCATGTATTTTAAGTTCAATTATTATCAATTGTAATGCTGGTAATTATGGTGAAACAGGATTGTTTTCTGCTTGAGATAAGACCATTGTCTTTGTCTTTTTTACTTTCCAACTACTCATTGAGAATGATTTCACGGGAATTATAAGAAAAAGACAAACAGTGATCATAATATTTCCAGCATAATAAATTATATTTGTTCTCATAGGACAAGATTCAAAATATTATGTCGTGTAATTTTTATTTACAATTTATTCATCAATGTCAACATTGAGTAAATTTAAGATCGCGGTTGACATTAGGTAGGTAATCTTTCCCGGTGGATAATTACCATTATGATTATTTGATTTTTAATTTGTTGGTTGGCTGTCTTCTTGTAGGTTAACTTCAATAGTATATTGATGCAGTGCGATTCCACTATTTCCTTTGACTGTGAATCTGCTGCTATCCTTAACACTGTCATTGTCCATCGACTTGGCTGAAGGTCCATATGCTGAACATCATTCTTTTATGATGAATGATAGCCCTATTGCTGCAAGCACCAAGAGGGCTCACAAAGGGCTTGGCTTGACCAGGATTTGAACCTGTGCCCACTATTAGTCGCCCATTACCATATATGACAATATATTTAACAAATAAGTACATTGAGAAGAGAACTTCATCAGAATTGTTATTATATTATCGTTTAATCTTTCCTAAAATGTATTATATGGTACTGTTTGTTAATGTAATCGTTTGAAAAATAAGTAATTGGAATTCCATTGCCACGCCATTTTTTGGTATGTTCCAGACACATTAGGTAATGATTCATTTTTTTGTTGTTAACAATTATTATCATTTCTGTATGCTAAATAATATAATAAACTATCGTTTCAATAAATTGTATGTATTTGTATGGAGAGATATGCGTTTGTGGGTTGATAATGAATGTAGACGTAACTGCGATGATCGGAGTGTCTTAAGGAGGCGCCTCGCGATGCACGTAATAATGTTAATAGTTCTCTTAGGTTGGTTAAGATCGGCAAGCACGGCATCATCTTCTTGGACGTGTATGTGTGTGGTAGTGAGTGGTCTGGTTTTGCGGCGATCGCTCGGATAAATAATAATATAATAATACTAATAATAATAAATAAAAGCTGAAGAAGTGTACGTGTATGGTGCAGTGCAATACATTGAATCGTCTGTGGCGAGCGAAGATTTATGGATCAGAAGATCCCAACTTGCTCTGACCTAGGATGAATTCATTTATCTCCACCCATTATCTCAAATGACTGCACACGAATGTGCATTATAGACAACAGCATCAAATAAAAATAATAATAAAAAAAAAACAAGAACAAAATCGTAACCAGCGGAATATAAAATAAAGTATAGACACAGCGTAATGATAATAAAGATATACACTGTAATAACGTTAATAATGAGTTCGGAGCAACGAAACTACACAAAAAAAAACTAATCCAATAAAAACATACACACTTAGTTATAATGGCGATAATAAAAAGTGTATCGAAATCATGAGAATTTAATCTCCTTACACGCACATGAACATTTAATTACGACGAGAAAAAGAAGCCTTAGAAACAAACAAAAAATATAATTAAATAAACTCGATGATTGCATATTAAAGTTTTTCTTCGGATCACAAATTTCGCGCGAACAAATTAATTAGATCTGCAGTGTTTCCAATTTGCATGTTAAACATTGCGTCTTGTTTAATAAAATTTTAATTTTGTTTCACCTACAATCAACATCCGACGAAGCGGTTCAATTAAACCTAATTAATTTCGGCGTTTCTACAGGATTCTTCTGATTATTATTTTTTTCGTTTTAATTATTATTAATTATTACTAATTTTATTGGTTCGAGGAATGGTAATTGGCGCCGTCCGGATATTTCTGCTGTTCGAACACCAAAAACGATCGGCCATGAATATGCATGCAACGGCCGGAGAGTCGTCCGCAGTAATTAATGCGCCTAATTAGAATCCCGTATCGGCTTATTAATTGAGACGTGAGCGTTATTAAGTCCGGTGCAGTCGATTCGGATTCGAACCGGATCAGCACACAATGAGCATTTTCGATGCTGAACATGACGAAGCTTCCATACAATCGTCTGAAATTGAATCGGTTAAGAGAAAGACATGAAAAAAAGAACCAGCTAATTGTTGAGTAACTTTATTTTTCAGAATGTACAATACAAAATAATGCTGATTAGTTTTACAATTTTTGATCATAATACAATATTTGTAAAAAAAAAATAACTAAAATTGGATTCACAATTTCCTATATATAAAATAAGTCTACCAAAAGTTGAATAAGTTGGAATTAATTGATTTGTTTCTCAATTTGTTACAGTCTAACGATATTTTGTGTCAAATTTCAAGAAGATTGGTAAGAATGGATAGGAGAAAATGCAAGATGTAAGGTCCACCAACACAGCAAAAATGTGTTTTGCCATTCTCTACGGATTTTGAAATCAACTCAAGCATATGCAAATTTTTTAGGAATGCCAAAATGTATATGTAGTGAATGCACCATCCCTTGTGACTATTTCTAAGTGGTTTCAAAGATTTCAGACCGGACATTTTTCTGTGGAGGAAGAACCTTGTGAAGGTTGCCTGAAATCTTCGACCGATGATACAAATTTAGCCCTGGTGAATGCAAACATTGACGAAAATCCAAGAGTAACAAAAGAAATTATAGTTGATAAACTGGGCTTTGGCTGCACGAAGAAATTCGTGTTCGTTTTGTCTAATAGTTCTTGGAAAATGGAGATTCTAGCACTTTTAGTAAAATCGTAACAAGTGATGAATCTTGATGATGTAAATCCCTCCAGTTGAAGCACGACAACAAAAATCAGCAACAAAAGTGATGATGTTGATTTACTTCACCAGAGTAAAAGTGGTAACTGTTATCTCACTCGAACTAGCCAGAAGATAACTGCTAAGTAGTACATAGAAACTTGCTTAACACAAGCTTTCAAAAAATTGTTGTATAACAAAAAAAAAGGGGGAATTCACACAACTTAAATAAACAATAACTTTCTTGCGCTCTCTGGCATTAATAAAATTCGCCTAACACCTTATACTACAGAGCTAGCGCTTTGTGATTTCTGGTTGTTTCCGAAAATTAAAATAAAAAATAAGTAATGAGTAATTAATTAAAAGTTGAAAAGGTCCAAAAAGCCGATTTTGAGAAATATTTTGAAAGGTGGCTCTTCTGACTTAACAAATCTATAGAAATAAATGGAAATTATGTAGAGAAATTATAAAAGGATGAAAATTAAAAATATTAAAATAAAATTATTTTTATTTTGTTTTTTTTTTTCAGCCAATTTAGTGAACTTTTGTTACACTCCTTGCATATTACATTCTTGACAAACGCACATCTCTCGTTACATTGAAATAAGTTAAATAATGTTAAGACTGTTATGAAAAACATACACTTTGAATCAATCAAAACTGCCAAATAAAATGTATTGGATAATAATAAAATATTTAAAAAATGCTATATTAAGATTACATTTTCGAGAATAACATGAACAAGTATATATAACATAAACATATCAAGTATGTATAAGAAAAAAACTTAAATTTTTTAATATTTAAATTTTACAAATATACCTCAACACTGAATATGAAACATAATAAAAGTATAATTAAATGGATTAAGTTGGTATTAATATATTTACATAATAAAACATGAATTGAATCATAAATGTCGGTTCAATTATTTCAATGAAGTTTTTCATTCTCTTAATAGATTAAAAAAAAGCAGTTATTGCTGTTGTTTAATCAATTCATTCGCATTGTTTATATCAATTTGTTTCTATATTTAATAGAGTTTTTATTGCAATATTTATACTTATGTTAAATAGCAGAAATATATGAAGAATGTAACAGTATCTTTCTTTAGTATATTACTTTCAAGTATTATAAATAAAGTCAAATTCTATTAGTTTTCACTAATGAGTTAATAGTTTCCACAAAATATTTAAAATAATAAATAAATTCTTTCATAGAATGTTCAAAACGTTGGATTTAATTGGTAAACTATAGTAGCTTTTAGGAAAATTAAGTTATTAATTTAAAACTAATTTAGAATTATAATTACAATTAAGACAAACTGATAATGGATAGAAAAATAGAATTATTCTCACGGTGTTTCGTCTTAAAACTCTCGTGATTTTCACCTGTGAATTGTCTTTCCATCTCCGCCAAGAGGGGAACATTTAAATTTAATTAAGCGATCGAGGACGCGATAATTATGCTGCATAAATTTTGGGGCGGAGGACGTGCCTCTTCTCCTTTGATTGAGAAACAACGATATGCAAATCCGTTAAGTTTTTTTATTTTATATTTTTTCTTCGGGATACAAACACAGGCGCTGCATTTGCCTTTAATCGGAAAGCAGTAAATAGTGAGAGGCAAATAAATTAAATTAAAGATATTCTAGATAATTCGGATCGCTCCATAATGGATTTGATAAGATTTTTACTTTTAGATGGAATGTTATTTGTATAACCAACAGAAAATTAAGAAACAATTTGCAAAACAAATAAGAAACTTATTTTAATATTTATATAATAGAAAAGTTGTATGTAAATTTTAAAGTTGAATAATATTTCATTATAGTAATGTTATATAATAGTTCTTATTTCTTTGTCTAAAATACTAAACTTTATTAATTACGTTTGTAACAATAATTCTTGTAAATATTTTGAGTATAAAATTTTTCATTGGATTAGATAAGTGTGTTAAATAATCTAATCCGCTTTGGACTCAAACGATTTGTATCTGTGCGATGCTAAATCAGGCATATGTATTTACGTTATCCGATGCACTACAAAAAAAAAGGGAATTGAAAAAGGGCTCCGACAAGTGTACGTGGTGATACAATTCACCTTGCGTGAACAACAATGCGACATTTCGTGCCTGATGTCGAGGTCTACGACGGTCAGAGGGTGCGGAAATTGGGCCACTTGTCCTTTTCCGTAAACCCAAATGCACCCTCCGACGTTCGCCCATCGACAATAGCACGGAACGGCAACAGATGCACCCCAACCCCAAATCTGAATGCACTTCATTAATGCGAACCGCACTAAGATAATCCACTAATGTTCATCATCCAACGATCGACTGTCCGACTGTTGATCATTGTTCGCGTGAAAAGGGATCAACGACGAGGACTGTGCATATTCGTCACAGTCCAGTTTCCAAAGATTAATTGCGAACGCATATGCTTTACTAATCCGGGCATCCGTTCCCCCTTCCTTTCAAAACATACTCGAAAATTTCACAATACCTCACAAATCACAACATAATTTTGGTTTAAACAACTTGCACATAAGGTCAGTCAATGCGTTTAGACACAAACAATTGCTTATTTTATTTCCAAATTTAACAACAAATTTTAATGCAATATTTTCTAAATAATTACATTTAGCATTATTTTTTTATAATTAAAAATATATAGACAAATAATGAAAAATAATAATATATACTAACTAAATTTTTCTTTATATTTCTATCGAACCGAAATTAATTTCGTTCCGGTTTACGGTTACGTTCCAAGTAAATGTTTATCGTTTCAGATTAGGTTTCGTTTTCGTTTCGTCTAAAAATTTCGATTCAGTTCCGGTTAAAATTTAAATTTAAAATCGAAAAAGAAGCAATTTAAATTAGTTAGTTAAAATTTAAAATCGAGAACAAATTTTGATTTAATTTTATTTACCAAATTCACTTACTATTGTTTTCAATTATAAAATTGAAAATACAAAAGAAATAAAATTTAATTAGTGACTAGTTCAAGCCATGCACTTTGTAATATTTATTCAGTCATGTTTACATTAATATCCTTTTTAATCACTTAATGTTAGTTTTAATGTTAGTTGCGCAAGACTTATGCTTGCCCTTTATTATTCAATTTTTCTCTAATTCCGGTTAAATTTTGGTTTTCGGTTCGGTTTGACTCTCTAATAATAATTATATATAAATAAGTGAATACAAATTTATATGTAATTCAATAATAAATATTTGTCAATAATTTCAAGTAATTGTTAATTATGTTGAAAACCGCTATTACATATAGTTTTTTCGATCATCGATCATTATTGATATATTAACAACCTTGCATTGGCATTGCTTAACTAGGTATAACTGTCAAGTAAACGATGGGCGTCATCCGGCATTTCTTTGTTATTATTGTATTTCTGCAAATGCTTCTGTAATTGAACTGGGCTCGGGATAAACACGGTATTTTTGCAGTGCCGTCTTTCTTGTGCTCTCTTCCAATCTGTATGCCAATTGATCGGATACGTTTTCAATTGCTCAGGCATCGAGCGTAGAAAAACGAAAATTGCTCCGGCGTTCTTCTTTAGCTACCGACTGCTCCTCTTCTGCCAAGACCATCTCGTTTTCCTTCTCGTTCTCTTTACGCAGCCCGTAATTAACCATTAAATATTAATTAGCGTTTTGCTCTTGGCACGTACGCAACGACCAACGGCAACAACAACAATGCCCGTTCCTCTGCTTCCATGGATATAAGACCACTTCTATTAACTTCCATTACCATTAATTACCGCGCCGTTCCTTTCGTTGCTTTAACGCAATTACCTCTTCGACTTCAACTTCGACATGGATAGGTGGTGTCTCCGCGGTTTCTACGGCAGATTGAGCACTCAAAAATCGTATTCTCTCCGGTTGCCGAAGATTTATTATGATTTTAAAGGCCCATCAATCTGGAACGCACTAATCAATCTCCTGAGTGGAGGCGCCCGATCGAATTTTACGCTCCTCGGCCACTAATTAATGCCTCCCAGGCCGTCCTGCTTGGCGCATTTAGTTCCAAATTAATTTTTATTAAAGATCTTCCAATATACCCAACGACTTTAGTTCCCATTACTACTCACAGTTTAAATATTCAAAACATGAAACAAACAAAAAAAAACTATTCTTCTACAAATTGCAAACTTTCTAAACAAATTCTTACAAAAATATGTTAAGGACGCATAAGAAGCTTTAAATAAGATCAGCTTAGTAATAATAAGTTAGTAGTAGTAGTTTAAAACTTTCCTCAAGAAATGATGTAAACAAAGCAATTCGATTATAAATCTAGTCTTAATTAAAAGATAATTTATAAAAAAATTGTTTGAACTTAATTATAAATGAATATAATGAACTATGAAATGCACGCCAAATTAATGAGACAATTAAAAAAAATAAATTCTACATAATAAGTGCGTCTTATGGTCCGACAATGTATATTTTATGTAATAAACTATAAATGTTACTTTTTAATGTTATATAATTTGATTGTTCCAATGAAATGTATTTGGAATAATTATTGCTTAATATAAATTAACTCTGATAGAAAAATATAATTTAATTGTTCGTAATTAAAACTGGTTATTGCGATGTTATCTTGATTACCAAATCTGGCGATGGGCGTATAGGAGGAAATTTGATGGTCGGAAGAAACGAAACTATTCTTTCGCTTGTAAAATATTTTATTAATTAATTAATTCATGTGCATTCCGTACGAATACGAAAAAAAAAAATCGTGTAAAGTTAGAAAGGTATTTTGCATAATGATTTATATTGGAGGCTATTAGTTTTAATTAGGTAATGAGAGTGGCCGGAGTACCGTAACACGCCGCATATTGTCTGCGCCTCTTTCGCCTTTGAAATGTATGCAAAAGGATAATTAAGAGAAGAAGCGCACATTCCAATTCTTTTATGAATAACTTTGCACATTGTAATTACGACAATCGCCGCATTAGCCTACTTATTTCCCTATTTTAATTAGAAAACGAGCCGAGAAACTTCTTGTATTTGGGTAAATATAAAAAGATTTATTTTTTTTATTATGTTTAACATTAACTCAATCCCATATTAATGATGCGTTAAACAAGATCCGGCCATGCGCTCCTAAATAAATAACAAATAGTTCTCTGCTGCTCACTGGAACAACCTCTTCTCAATTCCATCCCGCGTTGATCTTCTCCCTTTCGGACCTATTTGTTGCACAACCGTTCGGTCTCTTTCGCTCTTGGCATTCCTCGCGGATGGAGAGAAGGACGGACGGTGCACGTGTACATGTGATGAGGAGAGATCAAACTGTGATTCTCAACAGGGTGTGTGCTTTATTACTGATCCGTTCGAGGAGCTTCGAAAGCTCTCTTTTCGTGACTTCGGGAGGTCAGAAATAACGAGAGCTGCGGAGAGACGGCGAGGCAAAAATGTGCCTGGAAATACCACTTGTGGCCGCAGAAAATTCCCATTACTTAAAAAGTAATTGGATTCATAGCAGTACCACAAATTAATCATTGATCAAATTACTTTATTTTATTATATCAAAGTTACCGTACTGATTAACTCTCTCAGTGGTATTACTTAGCAATTTCACCTCACATTCAATATCGTAATGAGAAATATATCTTTGTTTCAAATTAAATAATTAAGAAACATTCCAAACCAAAATTTCTGTTTAGATTTACTTTGATCAACTTGTAATAATCACAAATTTTGTTCAACTAACCACAAACAACCTCAAACCACGATTATTTTATGACATAATTAAATCATGACATGTTACTTTAGTAAATCGTATTGTAATAAGCACAAGTTTACTATTAATATTATTCAATCAACAATTGATTTTTTCTTAAACAAAATAATTCATTTATTTGGAAATAAAGTTAGTTTGAAGATTATCTACATTTCATCGTCATCATCAAAAAAAATACATAAGCAAATCTTTAGGAAATATGAAGACTTAAATTTATCACTGTAAACTTATTGTTACGTTAAACTCTCTAATTATACAAAAATCGAACTATTAATTTACCAAATTACATTTTTTGAAAATATAAATTTGGTAATTAATTTAACTTCATTCTTGTTTTAATTATGCAAATAAATACGTAGTGTTAAACTAATTAATAATGTATATATTAAAAATATTGTTATAAAACACTAAATGATAATTAATCGTTCAGGTTTTGTTGAAACGTACACTGTGGACGTACACAAACATGAATGACTGTTCATTAGTCTTCAGTTTCAATTGGCATTTGTTTCGGTGCGCTATTGTCCTTTGTCTCTTCAGGTACCAGAAATGAATGGGCGGAATGGGACGGGAGACCATGAATGTACCATTGCGGAGCGGTTGTCTACAGACGAGGACCGCTTTTTTTTTCCCGGCCTCGGAAATCTCGGATTCATTAACGAATTCCCGGCGAAATAATTTTTATTACACTTTCGAAGCAGAAATAATTAACTGAGCCATTAAAAAAAAGCAGCAAATGTCGTAACTTGCAAATGAAAAAAAAAAAAATGAAGAAAAAAAAAACTTCGCACGCATTGCTACGTATTACAATTACATTTGTTTGCTTTTGTTTTTTGTAAATTAATGAACAATTATGGAAGCATTTTAATGGAAAAAATTAATATGAAATCAATCAATTATTATATTTTTATAACAAAAATATTCAGATCGTTGTATTTTTTTTATTTGAAATTGGATTTTATTGTACCACAAGCAAAAAATGTTTGAAAACATTTAAATTTTTCGAATTCATTTAAAATTTTCTATATGGTCTCTTCTAGAGCGAACTATGGCTCTGAGTTGATCGACAAGCGAGTCGCACGCTGCACGAAAGTGAACCTGCAGATTCTTCTTCCATTCATGAAGAAGGGCTTTCTTGAGCACATCAATACTCTGGTATTTTTTAGTTCTGCAAAATGCCCCATACCAAGAAGTCGAGAGTATTTGCATCTGGTCACCGTGGAGGCCACTGTGTGGTCTAAATGAAGTTTGGAGCGTGTTCTCTCAGCCATTGTTGTTTTTTGCATGTTTTGTGTGATGGTCTAAATTTTCGTTTGACATTTCTTCTTCAAGTAAATTCGATCATTTTGTTTGTTTACGAATTTCTCAATTGGGAAATTTTTCTCATCGGAGAAGTCGATATTTAGCAATTGGCCGCGTTTGTGTAAGCGCAACAGCTTCTTCGATCCTAGTTTGTTTTGAACATCGGTGAGATCTTGTCCTATTTGGAACATGTAAGGCTTCGATTTGAGTTCGTTTTTGAGTATCAATTCCATTCAATTTGAGCCTTAACTTTCCGAATCACTTCTGCCACAGATGAAGTTTTTTCCGATCACCAAATTAGGATTTTGTAATACTACTAGTCTCATTATAACATGTTATGGTCCAAGACACAAAAGATTTATTTACATTGAGGTGTTCAAGGGCTCTAACAATAGCCATTTTTGGTTTTCCGCTCAAATATAGGGCTATAAAATTATTGCGTTTGAATCCTATAACGGATAATTTTTCTTCCAAAAAAACTGAGATACAAATGCTTCCGCAGACTTGTACAAAATAAAATCAGCTATCATTAGGCGAAATATGGACACAGCATTGCCACGGTTCGAAAGTTACAGCAGTATATAAAATTTCAAAATTAAATATTTTCTTAATGATTTGTTTCAAGTTTTATGAGTTT
>NW_017097882.1:0-5553 GCF_001412225.1 Nicrophorus vespilloides
AACAATAACTGGAAGATTCAAATCCAGTAGGAAAATCCTATCCATTGCAATTAATGGAGTAATTAAAAAATCGAGCACAATTCCTTGCAGTTTTCTCGCTCCCTCCTATAGCGCAATGCTCACAACAAGTACAATTACGTAACTAAGTTCCCATATTATTATTTTTTTAATTTTATTTGTATGAATCCGCTGCGCGGAGTTATTAAAATATCACATTAATTAATTACCATCCTTTTTACGATGTCGACATCGTTATCCGCGCCGCGCATTGCGTTTAATTAAATATAGTTTCTTTTGCTCTAGTCTAGTGTATATATCGGGATCTTTACTACCTCCCAAGCCCGGCGCTTCCACCCGAAAGCGACGATCACGAACACAATACCCTTCTTCCGTTCTCCGCTCGAATCTCCCTTTTAACATTCATAAAAGTCTGAAAGAAATGAGGAAGGATCGTGTTTACGAAATTCACAAGTGAATCTCTCGTCCGCTTTGCTTCATACATTTATTTTTTTCACAAACCTTCCTTGATTTAATTTTATGTACTTTGCCGATGGTTTTTTGTTTGTCCCTTCGTTGTATCCTTAATATAGGGATTTTTTTTTAGTAATCGAAAATGTTTTGTTTCACAATATTTATAGGTTATAAGCAATGAACTTATTTCTAATAGAATTTTAATTAAATTAAGTAGACTTACCTAATGTGAAATTATTACTGTCCTTGGGGCGTTGATAATAATACTTTACTTGGCACTAATCATTTTTATATATTTATTTATTGGTAGAAGAGAAAATAATTTTAATGAATGTTACAACTGACTTTTGTATTTTTAATAACATATTACCAACCAAAACTGAATTTTAATTTCAATGTATTTATAGAAACAACTGCCAACTTAAAATAGTCGTTTGAAAAATAACTCAATTCTAACAATCGATTGATTTATTACTAATACGTATTTTTAATGGTCAACAGCAAAACATGTTGGAAATGATTGAATTAAATGAATATTTTGCAATTTACGTCTGACAGCTGATCGAACTAATATAGATATGGTGCCAACACGTAAATCCGAAAAGCACCCAAAATGTGAGCGTTATCTGGGGGCCGAATGAAGCGTCGCAAATCGGATGGATCGAAATTTGTCCTACGATAAGTACGATGTCATAATCATCGGGGCAGGATTATCCGGGCTTTCGACGGCGCTCGCCATCCTCGACAGGGATTCGGATATCAATCTGCTGATTGTGGAAGCCACAAGTGAGTTTTTCTCAAAAACAAACTAACATATGATTTTGATATAAAAACAATAGGTAACGTCGGCGGTACGAGGTTCTGCGAGGAGAATCCAGAGCCCGCTTTTCTCTCCAGCCAGAGCACGTTCCTCCTCGATCTAGTGGCGAGATGTCACCTGCATACTAAGCGGAATGGAAACACTGGTGCAGATGTGTGCGATTACCGCGGAAATGTCAGTCGGAGCGGCGGTCGTTTACCATTCTTCGGAAGACCGTGGCAATCCCCGAATTGGAATCTGTTCATGGCCAACGTAAGATGCGATTACACGTAACTTAACAAGTACTTGTCGAGTATCGTGTGTGTAGACTGTAAACTTAATTAATTGATTGATTATAGATGGAAGCACTGATCGAACTTCATCCATTTGGCGCAAAGTATGATGAAAAACTGGATGCAGCCTCCATGGAGGATTTCATTTCCTCTCGTATCAAATCCAATATTTTAAAGAAATTCTTCAAAAGCTTAGTGGAGCATTCTTGCGGTTTGTACTATTAAAAAAAAGGAATTAATAAATTTACAAATATTCGTTAGGTGCTACATGCAAGGAAATATCCGTCCTGTTCTTCTTGGCGTTCTGCAGCAGTACTTGCGGCATGGTCAACCTCTTCAGCGGCTCCGACACTTCCCTGACTTCAAATTATATAGAAGTATAGTAATCGTTTGGAGATTATTAACAACAATAATAACGTGATTCGTTAGGGAGGTTTTATGGAATTGTGCAATAGATTAGCCGATCTTCTGGGAGCAAACGCGTTCCTTTTCAACGAGAAAGTAATCGCAGTCAACTCGAAACATCACTGCGTCATCCTGCAAACGAGCAGCAAGGTTTTCAAGTAAATGATTTTATCGAAAACCACTTTGAATTGGAAATTGCGAATTTCTTGTGTTTAAGATGCAGCTACGTTATAATGACTCAATCGCCTGAGGATTTGCTGCGAGTCCGATTCACGCCAGAACTGGAGAAAGAAAGGGATGATCTGCTGCGTGGAATGCAGAGGACGCAGCTGAAAACTTTCGTAATCTCTTCGGAAAACGTAAGTTTTAACGCGATGGAAATAACTTAGTTTTTCATTTCCCAAAAATTCGTAGAAGAAAAATTTTCGAAGGATCTACAACGATTCGGCGCGATTAATAAGATCATGCAGAGATTGCTTCCTCGGCTCCAGTTTCACGATCGACGAATACAGTGTGCTGAAGTCGCTGAAACCGTACCTGGACACTTTCACTTGTCATTTTTCTTGGAGTTCGCACCTGCAGCTCCATCCACGTTTCGTGCCCGATTTGGGATGTATGGTGAATTTCGATGAAATCCGAAAACCGTTTCGAAGGTGAGTTACAGATTAAGAAGTTACAAGAGAATAAGTAATTGATGTTTTTGTAGGACTTACTTTGCCGGATCCGAAACTGCGATCAGCTTCTACGGGATGGCGGAAGGATCGGCCAGATCCGGTTTCCGGGCCGGCTTCGAGGTGCTGTCCCATTTTAAGCCCCAAACACTGACGATGCACGATATAATAAGCTTAACGTTGAGTCCTTTTCCTATGCTTCCTTGCACTCTCAATTAGGTGGTCTCTTCCTTTTTCTAACTTTATGTTATTTTTATTTATTTGCAGCAAAAGACCCGTTCTGGTGGAACAGTACAAAAGCGGATTCCTTTACAACTTCTTCGACTATCTGAGGATGGTGCTGATCGGCACCGCCGTTTCCCTGATTCCCATCCTCTTAATATACAGATTCAAAAGATACTTTTCTTTGGCTACTTTTCTTATAAACCTAAACAAAATCTCCATCCTTATTTCATATTATAATTGAAACATACAATCCTACAGGATTCATATAAAAGTTATATTTTTAATCTAAATTAATTAATAATATTTATTTTAATATAGGCAACCCACTGTACACGCGCGTATTAGACAATTCACTTATTGTGGATTTACAAATATCTCATCCATTTTATTAGATATCATTTCTAATTGTTACTTAATTGAAACAAAACATGTACTTGTATATATTCGTTAATTTACAGCAATGAAATAGTCCGCAAACGTAAATTCCAATTGGAAAGTAATGGGACGCAGTTGGTATGAACAGTACTTGGCGAACTCGCTTCGAGAGGGGGATGCTCAGTCGTCGTTTGTTCTTGGTTGCGTCTGCGTGTGTTCCCATTTCAAACCTTCAAAATTGTTGTGTAAACTATACAAATCCATTGTATAATCCCGTGTTTCGTGAAATCCATCATCAGAGATGACAATCCAATTAGATTTGGGTAATTCGCAGTGAGTAATTATATCTTTTTGTAACCAAAATAAAAATGTACGTTGTATATTCAAAATTTGCTAATTTTCCTATTCGATTCATTCAATTCAAATTTGCTTTCTATCATTCCTATTTGTAATTTAATAAGCTGTAAATTCATTAGAAATTAAAACGCTTCCAAAATGGCGTAGGGACGCTTCCCCCTACCTTGTTTTATATAGCAACAACATTTTTTTTTTTTGCAATAATTAACTATAACGAAGTTGGCACCATAGCAGTCATGCGCAGTATTGCGCATCATTTGCTCAAGACAAGTTCATTCCGATTAGAAATTCTGGAACATTATTGTAAATTCGTGGTGGAAATCAGTTTCACGAAGAGCCGCGATTCTGCGTAGTTCAAATCGATCACGATGATAATGAAATGTGAGTAATTCAATATCTAATTAATTCAAGTCCGGTTAAATTGTGTTCGCTTATATGCAAACAAATAATATTCGATCGGTTGTTAATAAAGATATTTCATTGTGGGATTCCTCTATAGGAATTATAAATGATGTGTATCAATATATTATTATAAATCTTTCAATTCGCGGTACCCCTATAGGACCAACAAAAAGCCGCGAAATATGCAACGCTGTGATTGGTTCATTGCAAATCACGTGACTCGTACGGAGCAGTACGCACGATCACCGCGTTACTTCGCGTCGTCATTTCCTCGCACTAAGACGTGTACGCGTGCGTTTTTCGATTCAAACATTCGAAATAGTTACGAAAGTGCTGAAAGTTTATTTAATTTAGTTCCTAATACAAGGCAGATGGAGGGAAAATCGCTCGGCTTTTTAATTAGTGAGTAATTTTCAATTTTCGTAATTATTTAATAGTAACAACGCATTTTTTTAAAGTGTGTTCGTCGTGCCGCCGCGGCTTTCCTATTAATATTTAATTACTTATTTTCCATCATTCAAATTAATTCAAAACTTTGCAAAGTTTTTTGTGGTTAGTCTGTAACTCGAAAAAAAAACCTATAGGAAAGTTCGAGACTGAAGCCAGAAAGGTGGCAATGTAATAATAATATTTCTTATTATATTGCTTTTTCATGTTAATTAAAAAATGCATACAAAATATTATTTATAAATCTGTATGTAAATAAATAATATAAAAATAATAATATCGATAGACATATTCAAAACCGCACGCACGCACGCACGCCGACGCAGCAGTAACGATAACCAACCGAAATCGGAGTGTTTGATCGATTCGACGATAGAGGGCGCTTATATCTAATGGAAAACATTGGTTATTTGCGTTTATTTAGATTCAATCGCGTAAAGCAATTATGAGTAGGTAATATGGAAGTAAGATGTAATTGAATTTGCAAGAAGCGATTCGGCGTTTATTGCATATGAAATTTTGTTGCGCCAGAAAAAAAAAGTTGATGAAAATTTCAAAATGGATGCGACGCGTCATTTCGAAATGTGGAATTGTAAATCGAATTTGCGGCACAAATTAATAATAATACAGAACGGGAAATTACGGCAATCAGTAGATGAGGTTAAATATTGTGTTAATGCACTGACCTTTGTTAATTGCGGCGACAAATGGATGGATAATGTTGAATTTTCTTGGGAGACGCAGGTCAACGCACGATGCATTCGCGCCACGCACAACAAACGACTGCGTGCATTTCCATGGTGATCCGATCGGGAGATGCGTCTCGGCCAATCAGCGCCACGCATTTTTAACTGCAGGTGTTCAACAATCTGCAACAAAAAAAGAGAATTCTAGAAAAAAAAACCCACTGCACAAAAGAAAAGAGATAAAACTTGCAGCTGTGAATAAATTATAAACGTATTCTGATAAGAAATAGAAAATACATTAGATTTATAAATCAATAAAAAAAACAGAATTCTAGAAAAACAAAACCCACTGCACAATCGAAACGAGAAAAAACTTGCAGCTGCGAATAAATTATAAACATATTCTGATAAGAAATAAAAAA
>NW_017097883.1:0-3338 GCF_001412225.1 Nicrophorus vespilloides
CTTCTATACCAATAAAACTCCACAATACGACACTCATAGGAGCGACAGTTTGTTCTACTATTGATCCCAATGGTTTGATATTATCAAATTTTTCAATCCCCCAAAAATTACTAAATAATTGTTGTTTAGTTATAAAGTAACCAACACATACAACAAAAATAATAAGAGGGATTAATTTACCAATAGTTCCCACTGTATTTAAAAGGCTGGCATTTTTAGTGCCTGATAACACAAGAAAATTAAATCCCCAGATTAAAATAGAAGCACAAATGATTGAAGTGATATTATTTCCACCTGTAAAATTTCCAGGAAAAAAATAATTTAAAGAGTCCATAACCATAACAGCAAAAGCAACATTGCCAAATATAGTCATTAGCCAGTAGCCCCAAGCAACAATGAACCCTATAAATGCACCAAATCCTTCACGTGAATACATATAAACGCCTGATTGCAAATCAGGTCTAATATCAGATAGAATTCTAAAAGTACTAGCGATAAAGAAGATTCCAAAACCTCCTATAACCCATGCCAAAACTATAGGACCTAATGCTGATTGAAGTGCCATACTTTTAGGTAAGCTATCTATTCCGCCACCAATCATAGAACTAACAACAATAGCAATTAATGCAATCAATCCTAGTTTTTGAGTATTATCTTTATTGCTACCCATAAAAGACTTATTCCTTATTATCAAGTCACCCTATTCTATATAGAGAAAATAGAGTGACCATTATCATGTATGATGTATACACTATAGTGTTACAACTCCATTCATAAAAAGTATGATAATTAAAATATCTACCGCAATTAAAATACCTAAGTAAATATATTCAAATTTTTCAAAGATAGGAGCATTATCTTTTTTTTCTTTTTGTGCCCAAATGAATACTGGCAGACCAATAGTTAAAAGCAATGGGATTAACATCACATATTGTATTTCACTTGCATATAAGATAAATAAACAGAATAATGCACCAAGAATCCCACCAATAACAGCCAATGTTTTACCAGTTTTAGCATATTTACTGTATTGATTTGTCAAACATAACTTAGAAATATAGAGCGTAGTCGTAATATATGCAGGCACTACCATCAATGCACTAATGTTGTACATTGTGTTCCATGCATTATTAGAGAAATATACCAACAACATTGCCGCTTGCATTACAGCACTACTAATCCAAAGCGAAACGCTCGCTGATTGATTTTTATTAGTTTTAGCAAATGCTTTTGGAAATGCACCTTTTTCCCCTGCAACCATTGGAATTTCAGCACACACCATCGTCCAAGCTAACCACCCAGCAAGAACAGAGATGATCAAACCAACGCTCATTAACCAATTACCCCATTCACCCACAACTTTTTGTAAAACACCTGCTGTTGAAGGGTTTGCAACTGCTGCTAGCTCAGTTTGAGTCATTGCACCAAAAGGTAAAACCGAAAGCAAAATATAGATCACTAATGCAACAATGAATCCTAGCAATGTTGCTTTACCAACATCTTTTTTATTCTTAGCACGGCCCGAAAGTACAACAGCACCTTCAACACCAATGAATGCCCAAAGTGTTACAGTCATAGGTGATAAAATTTGTGACAATAAAGACACTGGTTCTGACTTCTTACCTACTTCTGTCACGATCTGTGGATCCATACCCCAAAAGTTACTAAATAACTGTGAATAATCAATCAGCACACCCAAAATTAGTACAAATAATACAAGAGGAACCAATTTAGCAATCGTGCCTAATGTATTAATGAATCCTGCAACTTTTGTTCCTGATAGAACGAGGAAATTGTAACCCCAGATTAAAATAGAACCACAAATGATTGAATTTAAATTGTTACCATTAGTAAATACGCCAGGGAAAAACTCATCGAATGCATCCATTAAAATAACAGCAAATGCAACATTCCCGAATGCTGTCATTAACCAGTAACCCCATGCAACATTAAAGCCTATGAAAGAGCCAAAGCCTTCTTGTGCATACATGTAAACACCAGCTTGTAAATCTGGTCGTATATCAGAAAGAATACGAAACGAGTTAGCAATAAAATAAATCCCTATTCCTGCAATCACCCATGCAATAAGAACAGGACCCACAGCAGAACTTGCAGCAGTATTTTGTGGCAAACTAAAAACACCACCACCTAGCATTGAGCCGACAACAATCGCTATTAAGGCGAGAAGACCAAGCTTAGCTCCACCACTATCTGCAGATGCTTGGCCACTACTAGTTTGATTTTGAGTGCTCATATAATTGACCTTTCTTTGAAATTATAATTAACAGATAGATATCAACCACATTCATCATGCTTTTATAATCGCTATTTCCAGAAAGAAACAGCGATTAATATTATTGAATTACCTAATCGTATTTAGACAGGTTTTTAACATATAATTTAATATATTAAATAACATCAATCCACTTACCAATTTGCGCACCAATATTGATTGTAATACCACCGACACTTGCACTACCTTCAGGTAAAATTGGTTCTTTAGGAATCAAGTTACCCTCTGCATCGATGAACACGAGCTTTTTGTTTGGCATTTTTTGGTAAATCATCACAAAAGAAGATCCGCCGTAATTAAATGCACCCATCTCTTCGCCTTTCTGAACAGATGCGCCTTGCTTCATCGCTTCATCAAATGAAATAGTGGAAACTTCACCCATTCCTAATGGCAAGCAACAAACATAACCATAATCTTCCGTTTTGAATACAATTAAGCCTCGAGCATTAACTTGGATGGAATATGGTAATGATGCTGTTGTTGCACCTGCAAAATCAGGAATAACCACTTTGTTAAAATAATCACCAGGAATCACAATTGGGTCGAATAATACTTCACCATTAACAGGCACCCACCATCTGTGGAAGTTATAAGGGTTCAAGTAAGTTTGGAATACCGTTCCGCCTTTAAACATATTCACAAGATCATATTGATCAATCAAGGCTTGCTGCTCTTTATATGAAGAGCTCAAAATATCTGAGATCGAATAACGCATATCTTTAAACCAAAATACATCAGTTTCTAATACATTATCTTGCCATCTGAAAACTGAGCCATCGTTCGGAGAAATAACAGTTTGGTTTGATTCTGGGCCAGCAATTGGTCTTTGCGTTGCTCTATCTTTGAATTGTCGAGTAAAGAATGAGTTCCAAGATTTCCAGTATGGCAATGTTTCTGAATCTTTCGCCCAATCATCAAATTGATACTGTGCTTTAGCTTTATCTGACAACCATTGCTCACCTTCTTTACCAAATAATTCTGTGCCCGATTCTGGATGATCTAAGAACAAGAACCATTCATGTAGAATTTCTTTCATAACTTCGTT
>NW_017097884.1:0-1274 GCF_001412225.1 Nicrophorus vespilloides
TGTTAAAGTTTATTAAAAAAATATAAATTTTGAACAGAAAAAAAACTAGTTTTGGATTTGTTTTAAAAATTTATTATTTTCTAATCTCGTTGTAATAATAATTTAAAATAATAATAAAAAAAACTATTAACAAGCAAAATTTTTCTTCATTTTATTATTATATAATAAGCAAAATTCTATTTCAAATTGTACATAATTTGATATAACTTTCATTAAGATTTCTGTACTAATAATTGAGGTAAGATGATTTATATATTAGTTTCGTTCTTTACTTTTTATTCAAGTTTTGGATTTGATTTAAATAATGTATATTTTCCAAACTTAATAGTTTCTGTTCAAGATTTGTTTATATAACTGTTGTTTGTTATTGTTTTAAAGGATTAGTAAGGAAATTATTTATCTGTTAAAGTTTATTACAAAAATATAAATTTTGAACAGAAAAAAAAGTAGTTTTGGATTTGTTTTAAAAATTAATTATTTTCTAATCTCGTTTAGTTTCCATCTCGTTTTTTAATCCATTTAATTTTTTTATATATGTATATCTCGTTGTAATAATAATTTAAAATAAAAATAAAAAAAATATTAACAAGCAAAATTTTTCTTCATTTTATAATTATATAATAAGCGATCTACTATTTCAAATTATACATAATTTGATATAACTTTCATTAAGATTTATGTACTAATAATTGAGGTAAGATGATTTATATATTAGTTTCGTTCTTTACTTTTTATTCAAGTTTTGGATTTGAATTAAAAAATGTATATTTTCTAAACTTGATAGTTTCTGTTCAAGATTTGTTTATCTAACTGTTGTTTGTTATTGTATTAAAGGATTAGTAAGGAAATTATTTATCTGTTAAAGTTTATTACAAAAATATAAATTTTGAACAGAAAAAAACTAGTTTTGGATTTGTTTTAAAAATTAATTATTTTCTAATCTCGTTTAGTTTCCATCTCGTTTTTTAATCCATTTAATTTTTTTTATATATGTATATCTCGTTGTAATAATAATTTAAAATAATAATAAAAAAAATATTAACAAGCAAAATTTTTCTTCACTTTATAATTATATAATAAGCGATCTACTATTTCAAATTATACATAATTTAATATAACTTTCATTAAGATTTCTGTACTAATAATTGAGGTAAGATGATTTATATATTAGTTTCGTTCTTTACTTTTTATTCGAGTTTTGGATTTGATTTAAAAAATGTATATTTTCTATACTTGATAGTTTCTGTTCAAGATTTGTTTATCTAACTGTTGTT
>NW_017097885.1:0-706 GCF_001412225.1 Nicrophorus vespilloides
TTAGAGAATGAAGACAATGTAGAAGCAAGCAGAAAGAAATGCAAGTGATTCTTCTTCGAGAGATGAACGAATGCAAATGACATTCAAAGAAATCCGTTATTCCTAATAGAATAACTTAAAAATTATCAGATAATCTTCACACTAAATAAACTAAATTTAATCTACCTTAAAAAAAAATATTTGTTAAACAAATTAAGTTTCAATAATTAATAAAGTGATTGATATAATTAGTTTGCCAATTTGTTAGTTATGATTTTTTTTTTTTCAATCTTTGTTATAAAATATTTTTTATACAATTTCGTTAATAACACTTTTAAATACAGCAGATTAGAACAATTTGGAAATGTAATACAATTATTATATAATATAAAATGAAAAAGAAGGAAATATTTACAATTTTGGAAATTAATTACTAAAAAAGTTTAGACTTTAGATCATTAACAACTAATTTAAAATTAGTTTCAATTGGTGATGTTTGCTGCATTTCAATATCTTTTTCTTTGATGTGTAAATTTTGTAACATTGATTTATTGAAGGAAGTTTTAATTAGGAATGTAATACAATTATTATATAATATAAAGAAGGAAGATTTACAATTTTGGAAATTAACTACTAAAAAAGTTTAGACTTTAGAAACTTTGAATTTGTTGGAAATTAATTTTTCAGACAATTCCTAGTTGTAGTTTGAATTGGTGATGTTTGCTGC
>NW_017097885.1:724-3438 GCF_001412225.1 Nicrophorus vespilloides
AAGCATTTGATTAGTAAATTTTGTAACATTGAGGGAAGTTTTCAGTTTTGTAGTATGAGAAATTTCCTTAATATTATGATGATTAGTTGAAGTAGATGACTTACCGTGATCTGTCGGCAAACTCGAACTTGGATTTCTTCTTGGTGTGCGCGTGAATGGGTGAGACGCTCGGTTCGCTGGAGGTGGCCGGTGGCGAAGACGACCCGGTGCTCGAGGAAAGACTTCCGGTCCTCTGCCTCGCCTCGATGGGGGCGGCGACGGTGGAGACGGCCGCATGATGAGCGGCCGATATAGCCAGAACTGGACGCGAATTACGATTTCGATTGCGCTTTTTCTTCTTCCCAGTCTCGATCTCTTCCACCCGTCCGAAGATGTTGCTAGTCGGTGGCGGCGGCATCCAGTCGAGATCCTTCTTCAGATGTCCACGGCCGCACTTGCAGCCGCACGCCTTGAACGCAAGATCGTAGCCCTTCTTCGTCCAGAGGTTCTGATGGCGTTGCCTCTCCGACCACGATCTCGCCCTGCCGCACGTCTTCAGATATGCGAGCACCGTCTGCTCCCACTGATCGAAGCATTCGCGATGCATGAATCGTCCGACGATGCAGGCCTCGTTGTTGCAGGTCACACGCACCGTGTCCCTCAGGTCGTCCAGCGAGATCAGCATCGGATCGTTGTTGTTGGGACTGAGCTGTTGCTGGGCGCGAAGACAGTCGCCCGTTGGCACGCAGCACCTGGTCACGCCGGCCGCTGCCTCCTCGGAGGAATCCACCACTCCGAGGAGTCCTTGCACTTGGACGTGATGCCGTCGCGGCGCCATACCTCAACCGAAACTACTCCAAAAAAAACAACAACAACTTCTTGTCCCCCCCAGAGCAGTAGCACTGCTCAAATTTAACAAGAACTATGATAATAATCGTCGTCCAGCAACGATCGAACAAAAACCGCGAAGCTCCAAAAACCCTTCTACTTCTTCAAAGTCTCTTCTTTTAAATATATAATAAACGTCCCTCGTACTATTTCTATATGATGTCTTTTAAATATATATATATATCTAATGTTGTTGTAACTCTATATATATATTTACACACACAGAAATGTATGTTTGGTGTATGACCTTGGCACGTCTTGCAAGCGGCTCACTCGGCAGCCTACTGCAGGGCAATGCGTGTGCATTGCCGGGGAAAGTGCTCGAGAGGGGCGGCTCGAAAGCGAAAGGTAGGGGCCACGGAGTGGGGGCCTTCATACACACACACCTTTACGTAAGTGTATATGCATACACATACAAACTTACACAACGATGATGTTGCCGGCGACGATGCTTTTCCCTTTTCACTTTCAGTTTCTGCGTCCGACGCAGGCGCCGCCCCCGGACCGCGCGTCGCGACGCCGCCACGACCGCCGCCCGCCTGGATTTCACTCTCTACAACCGTGACCGGCGTCGGGGTACAACCACCTCGAAAACGCGCGCGAATGCCCCTTTTCCACACTACAACAAAACATTTCCAATCGATAATATTGCAACTCTCTCTCTCTTCATACGCACGCAGGATTTGCACATTAATTATGACCGTTACATGCATGCAAGAGCATCAGTCTGTCCATCCGACGCACACACAGGTTCATCGATCGTCGCCCACTCAAAAAAAAAAGAATAAACAAAACGTACCCTCCAAAATCATGTGAACTTGAATCATGCACAAATCGATTCATCACCAATCACCAAATCCATGATTTTCACTTTCGTATTTAGTTAATTAAAGTTTACTTCACTTTTTCATCATCACATCATTATCATTGAACGAATTGAATTTCATTGAAAAAATGGACAATGATAATACTTGAAGTTGTTGAGAGCGAGCGGAGCTGAAGGACTAATTGAAGATTCCTGCAACTGATATGGAAAATTTTACTTAGAAATTTGTATAAAAAACTAGAAAATTATATTTTTTTTGTTCAATAATACAAGAATAATGAAATACAATTTTTTTTTTCGTACAATTTCCTAAATAAATATCCCTAAATAATAGTAAATTTAATAAATGTAAATGAAAATAAATCTATGAAAAAATTCCAAATCCATGATTTTCACTTTCGTATTTAGCTAATTAAAGTTTACTTTATTTTTTCATCATCACATCATTATCATTGAACGAATTCAAAAGTTTATCACAATTTTCCAACTGTATTCATTTATGAAATTACACTTTTAATTAAAAACTGTTATGCCAATAAATAACTTTAATATTAAATTTGAACACTTTAGAGTAGACATTTATTTAATTACGTAATTTACTTTGGAAATATGCAGAATATTTCCTTATTTTTTAGAGAATTATTAAAAAAGAAATATTTAAAAGATTTGAATAAACAAATTTGTAACGTATTTAGAATACTTCAATTTTATTGATTCTAATTAAAATGCACTAAATTTGTAGATATTTAATTAAAGTTTACTTCACTTTTTCATCATCACATCATTATCATTGAACGAATTCAAAAGTTTAGCTCAATTTTCCAACTATATTAATTTATGAAATTATACTTTTAATTCAAACTAATTAAATTTGACCAAAGTTCACTTTAGAGTAGACAAATATTTAAATACTTAATTTACTTGCTGCATTTAGCATATTTCCAAAGTAAACTTAATTTTTAGAGAATTATTAAAAAAGAAATATTTAAAAGATTTGAATAAACAAATTTGTAACGTATTT
>NW_017097885.1:3453-4619 GCF_001412225.1 Nicrophorus vespilloides
CTTTTTCATCATCACATCATTATCATTGAACGAATTCAAAAGTTTATCACAATTTTCCAATTTATGAAATTATACTTTTAATTCAAACTAATTAAATTTGAACAAAATTCACTTTAGAGTAGACATTTATCCGCTCGCTCTCAACAACTTCAATTATTATCATCGTCCATTTCAATTCAAACCATTTCACTAGCTCTTATATAAAAGTTACATTTATTAAATTTACTACTATTTAGGGATATTTATTTAGGAAATTGTACGAAAAAAAAATTGTATTTCATGATTCTTCTATTATTGAACAAAAAAATATAATTTTCTAGTTTTTTATACAAATTTCTAAGTAAAATTTTCCATATCAGTTGCAGGAATCTTCAATTAGTCCTTCAGCTCCGCTCGCTCTCAACAACTTCAAATATTATCATTGTCCATTTAAATTCGAACCAATTCACTAGCTTTTATATAAAAGTTTCATCTATTAAATTTACTATTATTTAGGGATATTTATTTAGGAAATTGTACGAAAAAAAATAATATATTTCATGATTCTTGTATTATCGAAAAAATATAATTTTCTAGTTTTTTTTATACAAATTTCTAAGTAAAATAAAAAAAATACATTATTATTACATTACACTTTTAATTAAAAACTTTTATGCTAATAAATAACTTTAATATTAAATTTGAATACTTTAGAGTAGACAATTGTTTAATTACGTAATTTACTTTGGAAACTTAATTTTTAGAGAATTATTAAAAAAAAATGTTTAAAAGATTTGAATAAACAAATTTGTAACGTATACTTCAATTTTATTGATTATAATTAAAATGCACTAAATTTGTAGATATTTTCTATGAAAAAATTCCAAATCCATGATTTTTACTTTCGTATTTAGTTAATTAAAGTTTACTTTACTTTTTCATCATCACATCATTATCATTGAACGAATTCAAAAGTTTAGCTCAATTTACAAACTGTATTAATTTATAAAATTACACTTTTAATTAAAAACTTTTATGCCAATAAATAAGTTTAATATTAAATTTGAACACTTTAGAGTAGACAATTATTTAATTACGTTATTTACTTTGGAAACTTAATTTTTAGAGAATTATTTAAAAAAAAAACAATGTTTAAAAGATTTGAATAAACAAATTTGTAACGTATT
>NW_017097885.1:4711-27023 GCF_001412225.1 Nicrophorus vespilloides
TAAAATTACACTTTTAATTAAAAACTGTTATGCCAATAAATAAGTTTAATATTAAATTTGAACACTTTAGAGTAGACAATTATTTAATTACGTAATTTACTTTGTAAACTTAAGTAAACTTAATTTTTAGAGAATTATTTAAAAAAAAAACAAAAAAGTTTACTTTACTTTTTCATCGTCACATCATTATCATTGAACGAATTCAAAAGTTTATCACAATTTTCCAACTGTATTAATTTATAAAATTACACTTTTAATTAAAAACTGTTATGCCAATAAATAACTTTAATATTAAATTTGAACACTTTAGAGTAGACAATTATTTAATTACGTAATTTACTTTGGAAACTTAATTTTTAGAGAATTATTTAAAAAAAAATGTTTAAAAGATTTGAATAAACAAATTTGTAACGTATTTAGAATACTTCAATTTTATTGATTATAATTAAAATGCACTAAATTTGTAGATATTTTCTATGGAGAAATGTTTGCTACATTAAAATAGAATGAAAGCTAAAAAATAATCGCAAAAGATTGTATAATTCCTATAAGAAATAAAAAAATATATCCGTTAGAATTATCTGCTGCAGTTAATATAAATTACGTGACTGTAGTCATACGAAAAGAAAAACTTTGTGACTCATTTCAAGTAATTCCAACAATTTCCATGAAATACTTAACTATATATATTTAATAACAACAGAACGTCAGCAATCCAAAAACTTTGCAGAATTTGCGTAACATCCGCGACAAAAAATAATACTGTTCAATCGCAACAATAAGTATAATCTTCTGGGTTATTTTTAAAACGAACTGTTGCGATTAGTTCGTGGTTATCATTCGCTCACACGTACACTCTCGCTCTCATTCCAGATAAATTTTTGCTGCGTTGAGGCACAAACAGAAGAATTTTGTATTATATTTGTACGCAATGAATGCATTCAAATGCAAATCGCTCTCATTACTAGTGTAGGCTTTTATAGATTCATACTTTTTCCTATTGATTTTCCTACTTCTTAGCTATTTTTTTTTTCTTCATAATGAAGCCATCTCAGGATTTGCCGTTTACTGCCGCTTTTATAACTTCTCGGAGCAGAAATTTATTGTGATCACGGGCAATAATGGATCGTAAACCGGCACATATACACGATATTATTTTTATTATTTCTCTCTTTGTTTTCTTCTATTTTTATTTATTTATTTTCTTTGCTGGTTTTAGTGCCAGTTTATCGCACCGGAATTCTTGATGTCACAATTAGTATCATCATTGCTTTCAAACACGAAAACTGTAGCATTTGCCATCAAATGATAACTATGGAAAGGATGTTATTGTTGCTAACGTTACCAATTGAGTTACTAAGGACGCTTTATGGTTGCTATGGTTACAATTGAATTTGCAATTAAGCTGACGACACCTTAAAGTTGCTAAGGATGTGACTAATGATGCAATTAGAGTTGCTAAGGACATAATTAGTATTGGTGATGAAGCAATTAGATTTGTTAAGGACGCATCATTATTGCTAAATACACCAGCTGAGTTACAAAGGACGCAATTGCTAAATATGTAAAATCGTAGCAATTCAGAACGTTGTTAATGCCACCTTATAGTTACTAATGATGCAATTAGTTATAGTTGTTAAAAACGCCTTATTGTTGCTATAGAGATCAACTGAGTTATTAAAGACGCTTCGTAGTTACTTTGAATGAAATTCGAATTAGCAATTAAGCACGTAATTGTAAATTGCTGACAAAACCTTATAGTTGCTAAAAACACGACTAATGAAGCAATTGAAGTTGATAAGGACATAATTCGCATTGGTAATGACACTTTATGGTTGCTAATGAAGCAATTAGATTTGTTAAGGACGCATTATTGTTGCTAAAGAGACCAACTTAGTTATTAAGGACGCTTCGTAGTTACTAAGAATGAAATTAGAATTGTTGATGTATTTAGCAATTCTGCACGTAATTAAAAATTGCTGACAAAACCTTATAGATGCTAAAGACACGACTAATGAAGCAATTGAAGTTGCTAAGGACATAATTAATGTTGGTGATGACACTTTATGGTTGCTAATGATGCAATTACAGTTAAGGACGAAATTAGAATATCTAAGAACGCTTTACACCACTCGAGTTACTAAGAACGCTTTATTGTTGCTAAGAACCCCAAATTCGTTACTAAGGACGCAATTGGAATTGATAAGTCATCATACAGTTGCTATGCATGTAAATGAAAATGATAATTACATCCTATAGTTGCCAAGGAAACAATTCGAGTTACTAAGGAAGAGACATAATTGATATTGCTATTTACACCTCATAGTTGCTAGAATTTCTAAGTACGCTCTATATCACTCGAGTTACTAGGAACGCCTTCTTGTTGCCAAGGGCACTAATTAAAGTTACTAAGGACGCTTCATAGTTGCTAAGTACGCAATTGGAATTGATACGTCATCATACAGTTGCTAAGCACGTAACAGAAAATGATAATTATATCTTATAGTTGCCAAGGAAACAATTTGAGTTACTAAGATCTCTTTATAATTGCTAAAGACATAATTGATATTGCTATTTACACCTCATAGTTGCTAGAATTTCTAAGTACGCTCTATATCACTCGAGTTACTAAGAACGCCTTCTTGTTGCTAAGGGCGCTAACTGAGTTACTAAGGACGCTTCATAGTTGCTAAGGACGCAATTGGAATTGATACGTCATGATACAGTTGCTAAGCACGTAACAGAAAATGACAATTACATCTTATAGTTGCCAAGGATACAATTGGAGTTACTAAAGATGCTTTATAATTGTTAAAGACATAATTGATATTGCTATTTACACCTCATAGTTGCTAGAATTTCTAAGTACGCTCTATATCACTCGAGGGAATAAGAACACCTTCTTGTTGCTAAGGAAACTAACTGAGTTACTAAGGACGCTTCATAGTTTCTAAGGTATTAATACAATTACAAAAGTATAAAATTGAATAAGAAATAATTTTTTTAAAAAAATCAGCATTATAAATTACGTGCATTTGCAGTGAAAACCGGGCTTGTGCATCGATTGCGCCACGCCGACTCTCATGACCTTATACACACACATACACAGACACACGTATTTACAGGCTACGACGTTCGAGAAATGAGGCAGAAGACGAAGAAGATAAATCTGAATTTGTAAAACAAAGATTACCAAAAGAGAAACAAATGAATCACATGTGTTCTGTTTTTTTTTCTTCGTTTTTGTTTTGTTGTTGTTGTTGTTTATAAGCGATTAATGGCAACCGCTGTAAATGGATGCGAGCGATTATTATTATGCAACTGCGAACGTTACGCAATCTGCGTTTTCGTTTTCATCTTAAACGTTGTTCTTTATGCATGAGATGCAATTAAAGCAACAACAACGAATAATACAAAAAAAGAAATAGGAGAGAACGAAGAAGGTAGGAGAGGAAGAAGGTTCAAATCCCTTTTGCCGCTGCTTAAGTCTCGCTAATTTGCAACGAGAAATGTACGCGTCGCGGTAATTTCGAGATAAGACTGTGGAGGTCGTGTGCGACGCCGGAGACGTCCTAATCTCTGCTCGATTTAAAGGCGTCGCGACGCTAATAAACAAAACCGAACAATGCAGTGTTAATTATAATAAACATTAGATTCTCTCTCTCGCGTGCGCGCTTTCTAACATGGGGTGCAGATTAAGCGCGCGCGGGAAGGATAACGGATGGTTTACGGTAGCTTCTGGTCGAAGAGAAGAGAAGAGAACAAGAAGGGTGGAGTTGGATGGAGATGGAGGAAAGCAGCTTCTTTTTTATGGTCCTTTCCTTTAATCCTTTAATTAAACACTTATTGCGAGTGTATATTGCGCGTCTCGCAGTCTCGTTATCCTTTAACGTCCGAAATTATTATCATCTTACGTATTATACATATTTCAGGCCGTAAACCTTCTCTCTCTCTCTTATTCTTATTCTACACACATTTTCGGACATATTCAAGAATGTCAGCGTTTAATTTTCCATCCAACTTTATCGCTCCTCTTTATTCTTAATAAAATATTTTAACACCCTCACATACATTATATATTATTTATTAAAATTATTAGAAACAAAAATATTATATTTACATTACAAAAAATACAATTTTCCTATTTGTAAAAAAATCATCAGTTAATTCAATTTTGACTAGTCAAAATTTTAGCTAAATTTGTATTATTTGTAATTATATTAATCGTAATTATTTGTTTCTTTAAATTGCATCATCAGACACATACATCCTTAGCAATTTGAATTACGTGCAAATTTCTTCTTGAAATATCATCAATATTTGGATTTCAAATCAAATAACTTTGGTTTTGCCGTGAAAATCACTAATTCTGATATCCAGTAATGTTTTGATTCATTATTATTCATTTTAAATGATGTTAAATTCGTGAAATAATAGGAATTAATCTATGTTTGTTGTAAAAAAATTAATAAACGGGTCATTTTGACCCATAGATGGTACTTTTATTTCATTTATGTGTCGAGTAGTTACAATAATTTAAAATTACAAAACATATTGACAAACATTAATAATTGTATTTCATAGACTAATAATAACGAATTAATCAATAATGAAACAATTGAAATTCTTGTACATTATTCAAATTCAAAGGTAATTTGATTACTGTAAACCAATGTTAATGAAACTTAACTTTTTTTGCACTTGCAGACCGGCTAAAATATGAGAAATAAACGAACTTAGTTAAGTTTGTGTATTTAATACTTGTAACTTGCCAAGTAATATACACATATTTGCATTAATTCTAGACAATACTCGATGATGATAAAATTGTAAATATTTTAATTATTTTATTAAACATTAAAATCGTTGAAATTAATTAATAACAAAAAAAACGAATTAAAATTATTGAAAAAAATGATATTAAAACGCACTACGTCTGCGAGACGACGAATGAGAACTTGCTATGAACGTTTAAACATTCATTAAATAAAAAATCATTAGTTAATCAAAGTCGATTTTGACTAGTCAAAATTTTAGGTAAATTTGTAATTATATTAATCATAATTATTTGTTTCTTTAAATTAAAATATAAGCATAAAGGAAGTTACATTGAAATAATCCAAGTTGCCTTATTTTCAATTGTTCTATACTTTTCCAAATCTTTTGTATATATGCAATATTCGTTTATTATTGATTAATTACTGATAGCAAAAGACATAATTATAGCTAAATATTAGTATGTAAGAGATTTATCTCTTGATGAATTCACTCATTTTCAAATATTTATTTATTGTAGATTCTAAAACGCAATTCGTTTGTTGCGTTTGTAAGTAAGTAAGCAAGCGTCAACTATTTTCCAAAGTGATAGGTTTATCTTGATCGAGTGTTGTTTCTGCATATCGTCTAGTAGTTATAATTGGTTTTTGGAGCTTGTTCAGCAATCTGTTTATGTTTACATTGAGGAGAGTCGTTAGTTAAAGGATAACTTCACGTGATGATGTGTAATTATTTTCAAGAAAACACGACCACCCAATTCAATAATTATTGAATTGTTATAATATCTGCTTATTGATTGATCATTGACAGTCGATGCATTCAATTCTGACAACATTAGTATAATATTTACATAACTAATAGGTTTTATGTTTGATTCGATGTACAATGAATCTTGAATAATAGATTTGTAAAGGAGACGCACTGATTTTGGTGCCCATTTTCGATTTGAATAAACAAAAAAAAAATGGTTTATGTGGGCCGACCCGATCATTAGAACCAATAGAATTGTTTAATAACGAAAAGAGCCGGGGATGACCGATCCCTCGTTTAACGTTTAGCGATATGATTTGCAGCTGCAACTGCTGATCTTTATCGCGACGCGTAGATACGCAAAAACGTTTTCCTATAGAAATCGTCCAAATTTTTATTACTTTCTTATCTTTCTATTTCATTCTTTTCGTGGCCCAATAAGAATTGTTTAAACTTTCATAGCAGTTGTGATTCGTCGTGTCGCAGATGCAATGCGTTTTAATATCAATTTTTCAATAATTTTAATTTGTTTTTATTGTTATTAATTAATTAATTCAACGATTTTAATGTTTAATAAAATAATAAAAATATTTACAATTTTATTATCATCGCGTATTGTCTAGAATTAATGATACACGTCAAATATGTGTATATTACTTGGCAAGTTACAAGTATTAAATACACAAAGTTTACTAAGTTAGTTTTTTTCTCATATTTTAGCCGGTCTGCAAGTGCAAAAAAAGTTAAATTTCATTAACATTGGTTTACAGTAATCAAATTACCTTTGAATTGGAATAATGTACAAGAATTTCAATTGTTTCAATAATGATTAATTCGTTATTATTAGTCTATGAAATACAATTTTTTATGTTTCTCAATATGTTTTGTAATTTTGAATTATTGTAACTACTACAGATACGTAAATGAAATAAAAGTACTATGTATGGGTCAAAATGACCCGTTTATTATTTTTTTTACAACAAACATAGATTAATTCCTATTATTTAATGACTTTAACATCGTTTAAAAGTAATTTCATGAATCAAAACATTACTGGATATCAGAATTAGTGATTTTCACGGGAAACCAAAGTTATTCCGCTTTGAAATCAAAATATTGATATTTCAAGAACTTTGATCTTACTGAAAAGTGCACTAGACAATAATAGAATGCGTAAAAAAGCAAATATCAGTTGGGTCATTTTTCTCAAAAACTATAATAGATAGAAGTAATTTGCGTTTAAATTTGAAAAAACGTTTAAAAAAAGCAGTGTTTTTACATTTCATTGATTTACTTGAAAACTATAATAGATATAATGAATCCAAAAGATGCATATGAAAGCTGAATGTTTGGGGAATGTAGCATGTATTGATATATTACTGTGGTTTTATCCTTATGACTGTAATTTGCGTTCAAATTTGAAAAATTGAAAAAAAAACAGTGTTTTCACATTTCATTGATTTTCTCAAAAACTATAATAGATAAAATGAATACAAAAGATTCATATGAAAACTGAATGTTTGGGGAATCTAGCAAGTATCGATATATTACTGTGGTTTTATCCTTATGACTGTAATTTGCGTTCAAATTTGAAAAAATGAAAAAAAAGCAGTGTTTTCACATTCCATTGATTTTCTCGAAAACTATAATAGATATAATGAATCCAAAAGATGCGTATGAAAGCTAAATGTTTGGTGAATCTAGCAAGTATAGACATATTACTGTGACTTTATTCTTGTAGCTGTAATTCGAGTTCAAAGTTGAAAATGAAAAACTAACGCTTAACTATATACAATTTATGATGAATATGTACATTTTCAAGAAGAAATTGGAAACATTATTAAATTAAGTAATAATTGTCGTTTTATCTGCCAGTTGCGGTCGTGTTTCGTGCATCGAAATCAATTGGTTTTTTCTCTGCTTCGTGGGAAGGGAGAAGGGAATGCTTTATGTCTCCATTTCCCCGATCCACGGACGTAAATAATCCTATAAAGGGACATAAAGAACACGAGAGGAGGCGGCGTGAAAAATTGTTTTTCATTTATTTTTATATATTTTTGTTCGGAAAACGATCTCTTTTCGCCTCACGTGTAAATCTCGTTTCGTTTTGTCACATCCTTCCCGCATCTTGCTACAATATTATACATATATATATATATATATTTAGTCGAGCGATGCAGAAGGGCTCACAACGTGACCATAAACCAGCCGAAACAGAGAAAGAGAAGAAAAAAAACGATCATAAATGTAGTGCGTGAAAAATGTATATTAATAGGAGAGAAACCCATTGTGTGCGAGAGAATCTCGTGTCGAATTGCGGGATCATAAAAAATGTTTTCTTGTTTTCCTTCTGCTCTTTTCGTCCAAAGTCAAAAGAAACAATAATAATAATAATGATGACGGTTGAGAGTGTTTCGGCGTTTTATGGGTTTCGGAAAGGCGACCGTCGCTGGTTCCCAAAGAACAATGGATTATTTAAGTTTTCGACTGACGACGACGAAAAATTCTGTTTCTGTTTTCTTTTGCAAATGCACGCACAAATATTTAATGTTTCCGAATGCGTTGTAACGTGCACCTGGTCTTCGAGAGGTTTCATTCTCTGCTGGTTATTCTGGGGGAAGGATTTTCATTGAACAAATGGACAAGTGGCGCGAGATTGAATGGGAATTGGAGCGAAAGAGAACGGATTTGTGGAGTGGAGAGGAGATCTCTAGGAGCCGCCTGCGGTGCCGCTCCTGAGGAGTCGACAGCCCCACGGCGCGAGCCAAGGACATCTCTTTGTGCCCTTTCCACACCACATTCACAATATTATATGCACGTATTCATCTATACACGAGCGTTTCCGGTGGATCCATCGGAGAAGTAGGTCAAACACGAGCATGCAAATCCCTTCACCTTCACCCTGAACCCAACAACTTCTTAAAAGATCTCTTTCTCTCTTCAAATTACAAAATGTAAAACGTACATCAACATGATCAAATCATACAAGTAATTCATAATTGTACACAAAAACGGGTTTCTGCTTTTGCTGCTGTTACAGTATTTAAATCAACATCAGATCACTAAATCATCCTATTTACAGTTAATTCTTCGTAAATACAAGTATTATTGTAAGTGAGAATAAACAAAAATGTGCTTAAATCTTAATACTCGTCTCTTGTTGTTGTTGTTGTCCCACATTCGCACATCTTTTACGTAATCTTCACATAACTGTTGAATTTAAATAAAGTAAAAAAAAAAAATGTGTTTTGAATTTTTCAACAACTTTGACAGCGAATTGCAAGAAAACGGTTACGAACACAAATTCCGCAATAATACTATTCGCTTCATCATACATTTCTCATTAATTTACGTATTTAATATTAATTGTGACCACAATATTAATCGAGATATAGATGGAAATGTAACATGATAGCTTTTCGTAAGTTTAAAAGTTGATTACTTCAACTTTGACAGCGAATTACAAGAAAACGGTTGAGAACACAAATTCAGCAATAAGATCATTCGCTTCACCATACATTTCCCTTTAATTTGCGCGTTTAATATTAATTGAGACACCAATATTAATCGAGATATAGATACAAATGTAACATAGCTTTTCGTAAGTTTAAAATTTGATTACTTCAACTTTGACAGCGAATTACAAGAAAACGGTTAAGAACACAAATTCAGCAATAAGATCATTCGCTTCACCATACATTTCCTTTTAATTTGCGTATTTAATATTAATTGAGACACCAATATTAATCGAGATATAGATAGAAATGTAACATGATAGCTTTTCGTAAGTTTAAAATTTGATTATTTCAACTTTGACTACAAATTACAAGAAAACGGTTAAGAACACAAATTTAGCAATAAGATCATTCGCTTCACCATACATTTCCCTTTAATTTGCGCATTTAATATTAATTCAGACACCAATATTTATCGAGATATAAATACAAATGTAACATGATAGCTTTTCGTAAGTTTAAAATTTGATTACTTCAAATTTGACTGCAAATTACAAGAAAACGGTTACGAACACAAATTCAGCAATAAGATCATTCGCTTCACCATACATTTCCCTTTAATTTGCGTATTTAATATTAATTGAGACACCAATATTAATCGAGATATAGATGCAAATGTAACATGATAGCTTTTCGTAAGTTTAAAATTTGAAAAAATGAGAGTACACAAAAAAGAGCTCTGCTTTTACATAATCAAGATCAGATCATCAAATCATCCTAATTACAAATCATTATAAAAACGTACATTATCAACATTAGCATATCATAAAATCATCCTATTTATAGTTAATTCTTCATAAATACATGCATTATTGTGAGTGAGAATACACAAAAATGTGCTTTTGATGCGTTACAATGTTTAAACCAAAATCTTTTTGCAAAATCTCTTCTCTAAATTACAAAGTAAAAACATCATCATGAACAAATCATCATAATTACAATTAATGTTTTTGGTTTTGATTTTGCTGCGTTTTTACTATGTTTAAACTAAAATCTTCTTACAATAAAACTTCTCCAAATTACAAAATTTAGGTACATCAATTTTGATAGCGAATTACGAAAAATCTCAAATAGATATAATTATTTTTTTATTATAAGTTTCTTCCCTGTAGATTCACCTTTAATTGGTATATTTAATATTGATTATAACATCAATGGTTATCGAGTTATGGATACATATGTAAGTCGTGTACTTTTCGTTACGTCAATGAGAGTACACAAAAAAGAGCTCTGCCTTTATATACTCAAGATCAAATCATCAAATCATCCTAATTACAAATAATTATAAAAACGTACATCATCAACATTACATCATAAAATCATCCTGTTTACAGTTAATTCTTCGTAAATACAAGCATTATTGTGAGTGAGAATACACAAAGATGTGCTTTTGTTGCGTTGCAATGTTTAAACCAAAATCTTTATGCAAAATCTCTTCTCTAATTTACAAAGTAAAAATGTACATCTTTATGAAAAAATCATCATAATTACAATTAATTCATAATTGTACACAAAAACGTGTTTTTGGTTTTGATTTTGCTGCGCTTTTACAATGTTTAAACTAAAATCTTCTTACAAGAAATCTTATCCAAATTACAAACTTTAGGTACATCAATTTTGATAGCGAATTACGAAAAATCTCAAATAGATATAATTTTTTTTTTATTATAAGTTTCTTCCCTGTAGATTCACCTTTAATTGGCATATTTAATATTGATTATAACATCAATGGTCATCGAGTTATGGATACAAATGTAAGTCGTGTACTTTTAGTACATAAAAAAGAGCTCTGCTTTTACATAATCAAGATCATATTATGAAATAATCCTAATTCCTATTAATTCCTCCAAAATACAAGCATAATTAAGAGTGAAAGCGTACAAAAAAGCAAACAAACTGTGTTTCTGCTGTAACGTTTTGTTTTGAAAATCCTACTGCTCTCTTGTGCATGCATGCAGGCAGGCAAGCGTTTCGCCTGCTCGATGTCCTTGGCCTTGACTATTTTTGGCAATGGCCCCATCCACAAAACACTCAAACACACTCGACGGATACATACAAACACGGCGATGCCCACATGCGAGGCGAAGTTGACCCTGAATTAATCGCGAACCGCAGCCGCAGAAATTGCAAGTGAAATTTTTTGCCGAAATAAAATAAACAAGAATGAGAGAGCAAAGAAAAAGAGAGTGAAACGAAAACGGACAGCGAGAATCTGTTTCGTTTTTGGCTTTGAACTTGCTTTTCTCTCGACGCAACTTTTTATTATTTTTTTTTTATTATTATGCATCATAGCTCCACTCTGCCCACGAATCACCGAAATAATAATACTCATCTCTTGTTGTTGTTGTTGTCGTTGTCCCACATTCGCACATCTTTTACGTAATCTTCACATAACTGTTGAATTTAAATAAAGTAAAAAAAAAGTGTTTCGAGTTTTTCTTAATAGAAACATGTTTATTTAATTATTTTATTTGTCCTAAACATTTATTACTGTTTTTTTATCAAATATTATATATTCTTTACAAAATCAATCAATTATTGATATATACTAAGAATAAAATTACTTGAAATTTGATAGCGAATTGTAATTAAAATTTTAAAAACTTCAACTTTGACAGCGAATTACAAGAAAACGGTTAAGAACACAAATTCGGCAATAAGATCATTCGCTTCACCATACTTTTCTCTTTAATTTGCGTATTTAATATTAATTGAGACACCAATAATCATCGAGATATAGATACAAATGTAACATGATAACTTTTCCTAAGTTTAAAATTTGATTACTTCAACTTTCACAGCGAATTACAAGAAAACGGTTAAGAACACAAATTCCCCAATAAGATCATTCGCTTTATCATACATTTTCCTTTAATTTACGTATTTAATATTAATTGAGACATCAATATTCATGGAGATATAGATACAAATGTAACATGATTGATTTTCCTTAGTTTAAAATTTGATTACTTCAACTTTGACAGCGAATTACAAGAAAACGGTTAAGAACACAAATTCCCCAATAAGATCATTTGCTTCACCATACATTTCCCTTTAATTTGCGAATTTAATATTAGTTGAGATATCAATATTCATCGAGATATAGATACAAATGTAACATGATTGTTTTTCCTAAGTTTAAAATTTGATTACTTCAACTTTGACAGCGAATTACAAGAAAACGGTTAAGAACACAAATTCCGCAATAAGATCGTTCGCTTCATCATACATTTCTCATTAATTTGCGTATTTAATATTAATTGATACATCAATATTCATCGAGATATAGATACAAATGTAACATGATAGCTTTTCGTAAGTTTAAAATTTGATTACTTCAACTTTCACAGCGAATTGCAAGAAAACAGATAAGAACACAAATTCCGCAACAAAATCATTCGTTTCACCATACATTTCCCTTTAATTTACGTATTTAATATTAACTGAGACATCAATATTCATCGAGATATAGATACAAATGTAACATGATAGCTTTTCGTAAGTTTAAAATTTGATTACTTCAACTTTGACAGCGAATTACAAGAAAACGGTTAAGAACACAAATTCCGCAATAAGATCATTCGTTTCATCATACATTTCCCTTTAATTTGCGTATTTAATATTAATTGCGTCATCAATATTCATCGAGATATAGATACAAATGTAACATGATAGCTTTTCCTAAGTTTAAAATTTGATTACTTCAACTTTGACAGCGAATTACAACAAAACGGTTAAGAACACAAATTCAGCAATAAGATCATTCGCTTCATCAAACATTTCCCTTTAATTTGCGTATTTAATATTAATTGAGCCATCAATATTCATAGAGATATAGATACAAATGTAACATGATAACTTTTCGTAAGTTTAAAATTTGATTACTTCAACTTTGACAGCGAATTACAAGAAAACGGTTAAGAACACAAATTCCACAACAAGATCATTCGCTTCACCATACATTTCCCTTTAATTTGCGTTTTTAATATTAATTGAGACATCAATATTCATCGAGATATAGTCATAAACGTAACATGACTGCTTCTCTTCCTCAATCACTCACCTTTAATTTGCATATTCAATATTAATTACACTAATCAAAGTCTTGAATATATAGATACAAAATAACTTAATGAAATGTTTGCATAACAATAAATTGATACTATAACCGAACCTTGCAGTTATTTTTAAGTAAACTGTTGAATATTTTTTTTCTGCTCTTGCAAATTGACACATGCTTGCGAAATTTCGGACCTTCCAAAAATAAGTAACCGAGCGTTCGTTCAATAATATTTATCCACAATAATCTTACCGCATTTCATATTTAAAAATACGAACGCGTTTCAGAATTTTGATGAATGATCTTAGAGTGCGAAGAAAAAACAACGAAAAATATGAAGAATTTGCTAAGCCAACTTTTTTTTTAGAACAATTTGAAAATATTGTTACTTAAGTATTAAACTTAATAGATTTATAGAAAGAAAAATGTAAGTAAGTTGTGGAAATAACAATTTTACATGTATTTTCAGGAATATTTTCTAAATTATTATTGTTATTTCGGTTGGTTATTGGGGGTGGAAATTTGGTCGTCATCATGACCATCCAATCGCTTTTATTCGCATCATAAAATGACCGTAGATGTTACTTTTATTTCGATTTCGCATCACTTTTTTTTTGATACTTTTTCACCCCGTATCTCTCACATTTAGCCCATTTTACCCTCCCGCCCATCCATTCAATTGCCAGTGTGTGTATACATACATTTTTTTTTTAATAATGTCCGAGATGATCAACTGCGAGTAAAATAAAAAAGAGGAGAGAGAGACACACACAGAAGCAGCGAACTTTTTCAATTCCGCAAATGTGTTGTTTGATGCCGGAGAGATGAGGATGTTGGAGATACTAGGGGGTTTAGGAGATGAGGTTGCGAGGGTGGTTTTCGGTCGAAAAGCTCTCGCCCCGTCGGCATTAAGCAGATAAAACGAGAGGAAAACACACAAAAATCATAATAACACTTCCACCAAGCGTTCGGCAATGTCAATCAAATTAGAACCCCAACCCTCACATATTTTTTCCACAAAAGAATCCATTCCCATTCGCATCATACAAATAATGCATACATATTCGCGTTCCCACCCTTGAAATCAACCCAAAAAATCGTCCATCATTAACGGATTAAAAACGACCCAACGAAAATCTTTCACCAAATCTTACCGCAATTAATTTAATTGGCGATGTTCCCTCTTTTTGTTTCTTCGATTTTAATAAGTCTCCCCTTTTGTTTCGCCTTTATTTCGTTAATTCCCCAGCAATTACGTTCCGTTTTTTTTTTCTCTCTTCTGTTGTATAAAGGTCCGTCGAAATGCATTGTTAAAATTAATTGATGCTGCAGATAAATAATGGAATTGGCTTAGTTAGTTCATGTTTTTTTCTTTTTTTGTTACCTGCGAATCCGGATTCGCATCTGGGCAAATTACGCCACTTCCGGCGGCGCTGGTGCATCCAATAACAACAGCAACAACAACAAAAAAACTAATTAAATTCAATCGCAAAATTCAGTCTTTGGGCGAAATAATTAACGGATTTCAATTACATTCAAAGGGAAATCTGATGAAACGAAGTTTTTTTTGTGTGCACGTTTATTTACGTTTAAAGAAACGTCTACAAAGATTTTCACAACTCGAGGAAATCAACACAATTTAAAAGCAAACAGCGAGAATTCCTTTTTGTATCAAAATTTTAGTAATTTCAATAAATTTGCACATAATTTCCCAACAAATTCATTAGAATTTACAAGCAAAAAGAAAACGTTTCTTCATAATAATTTGTAGAAAAAATAAATTCATGTAATTATCAAATTTCGTTCGAAAAGTAGTCTTGTTATATTTTCATCTATAACTCGTAGACCATTGATGGTACAATTGATATTAAAGATGCAAATTGAAGGTAAATGTATAGGGAAGAAAATGGTTATAAAAGATTAATTATATCTATTTGAGTTTTCTCATAATTCGTAGTCAAAATTGATGTATCGAAATATTAAGTGTTTGAAAAGTAGTCTTCTTACATTTTCATCTATAACTCAGAAACCATTGATGGTACAATTAATATTAAATATGCAAATTAAAGGTTAATGTATAGGGAAGAAAATTGTCATAAAACAAGAATTATATCTATTTCAGTTTTCTCATAATTTGTAGTCAAAATTGATGTATGGAAATATTAAGAGTTCGAAACGTAGTCTTCTTACATTTTTATCCATAACTCGGAGACAATTGATGGTACAATTGATATTAAAGATGCAAATTAAAGATTAATGTATAGGGAAGGAAATGGTTATAAAAGAAGAATTATATCTATTTGAGTTTTCTCATAATTCGTAGTCAAAATTGATGTATCGAAATATTAAAGTGTTTGAAAAGTAGTCTTTTTACATTTTTATCTATAACTCAGAGACCATTGCATAAATGTACAAGGAAGAAAAAGGTCATAAAAGATGTATTATATCTATTTGAGTTTTCTCATAATTCCTAGTCAAAATTGATGTATGGAAATATTAAGAGTTCGAAACGTAGTCTTCTTACATTTTTATCCATAACTCGGAGACAATTGATGGTACAATTAATATTAAATATGCAAATTAAAGATTAATGTATAGGGAAGCAAATAGTCATAAAAGAAGAATTATATCAATTTGAGTTTTCTCATAATTCGTAGTCAAAATTGATGTATCGAAATATTAAGAGTTCGAAAAGTAGACTTCTTACATTTTCATCCATAACTCTGAAACCATTGATGGTACAATTGATATTAAAGATGCAAATTAAAGATTAATGTATAGGGAAGGAAATGGTTATAAAAGAATAATTATATCTATTTGAGTTTTCTCATAATTCGTAGTCAAAATTGATGTATCGAAATATCAATTGTTTGAAAAGTAGACTTCTTACATTTTCATCTATAACTCGGAGACCATTGACGGTACAATTAATATTAAATATGCAAATTAAAGGTTAATATATAGGGAAAGATATGGTCATAAAATAATAATTATATCTATTTGAGTTTTTTCATAATTCGTAGTCAAAATTGATGTATCAAAATATTAAGAGTTCAAAACGTAGTCTTTTTACATTTTCATCTATAACTCAGAGACCATTGATGGTACAGTTAATATTAAATATGCAAATTAAAGCTTAATATATGGGAAGAAAATGTTCATAAAAGAAGAATTATATCTATTTGAGTTTTCTCATAATTCGTAGTCAAAATTGATGTATCGAAATATTAAGTGTTCGAAAAGTAGTCATTTTACATTTTCATCTATAACTCGGAGACCATTGATGGTACAATTGATATTAAAGATGCAAATTGAAGGTAAATGTATAGGGAATAAAATGGTCATAAAAGATTAATTATATCTATTTGAGTTTTCTCATAATTCGTAGTCAAAATTGATGTATCAAAATATTATGTATTCGAAACGTAGTCTTTTTACATTTTCATCTATAACTCGGAGAGTATTGATGCTACAATTAATATTAAATATGCAAATTAAAGGTAAATGTATAAGGAAGAAAATGGACATAAAACAAGAATTACATCTATTTGAGTTTTCTCATAATTCGTAGTCAAAATTGATGTATTGAAATATTAAGTGTTCGAAACGTAATCTTTTTACATTTTCATCTATAACTCGGAGACCGTTGATGGTACAATTAATATTAAATATGCAAATTAAAGGTTTATATATAGGGAAGAAAGTGGTCATAAAAGAACAATTATATCTATTTCAGTTTTCTCATAATTCGTAGTCAAAATTGATGTATCGAAATATTAAGAGTTCGAAAAGTAGACTTCTTACATTTTCATCCATAACTCTGAAACCATTGATGGTACAATTGATATTAAAGATGCAAATTAAAGATTAATGTATAGGGAAGAAAATGGTCATAAAAGAAGAATTATACCTATTTTAGTTTTCTCATAATTCGTTGTCAAAATTGATGTATCGAAATATTAAGTGTTCGAAACGTAGTCTTCTTACATTTTCATCTATAACTCGGAGACCATTGATGGTACAATTAATATTAAAGATGCAAATTGAAGGTAAATGTACAGGGAAGAAAATGGTCATAAAACAAGAATTATATCTATTTGAGTTTTTTCATAATTCGTAGTCAAAATTGATGTATCGAAATATTAAGAGTTCGAAAAGTAGACTTCTTACATTTTTATTCATAACTCGGTGACCATTGATGGTACAATTAATATTGAATATGCAAATTAAAGCTAAAGGGAAGAAAATAGTCATAAATACAGAATTGTATTCTTATCTGTTTTCTTGCAATTCGCTCTCAAATATGATCTTACATTCGTATTAAATAATTAATTATAAAAATGCAAAAAAAAGGTAAAAGTTGAAGTTTTATATAAAATTTATATTTAATATTTTCTATAAATAGGCAAATAATGACTACAGAATCAATTTTACAGAAATTTTCCATTTTTCGCGATAATTTTTAAAATTTAAGAAAAAATTGTATCTTATGATAAATAAAGTAAATATTAAATTAACAATACGAAAAGTTCACTTTATAAAGTATACCTAATAATAATAATGAATGAAAAGTATTTCTTGAATAGTTTCAAATGATCTAGAATGCGTTGTGCAAATCGTATGTGTAAATCGAAGCAGGCTTTTACATATAAATAAATCCCGTTGGCTAAGAACGCCGGGAATTGATTGCAACTAATTGGAATCCGCAGAAATTTCAATAAATAAACGATTACTAAACAGATGCAAATTACGATAAACAAAAAATTAGACTACATTCTCGTGCAATAAAACGGATAATTGGAATACGTTTAAGGTAAGAATTTTCAAAGCGATTTTTTGAATAAAATTGTACAAATGTTAGTTTTTAGAAATTTCTTTCTAATTTATGTGTATGTATAAAGTTTTAGATTATACCAAATTCTGTTGTTGTCCTTGAATCGGTTTCTTCAAAGAACGAACGACATTCTCACAAGAAAAAGAAACCAAATATTTGAAATTGGTTCTTAGGATTGAATTATTATGATATGAAATCTATAATCGTTCGTTTCGTAAGACGATTTACGAATGTAATAAATATATAAAGAAATAAATAAATGTGCGAATGTAAACATAGAAAGCGCATTTAAAAAGACGTAAAGGTTTCGACTGGAAAGTGTACATTGTTTGTTTGTTTGTTGTCGTCGGGGTTTGGAGACGATCGTTTTCTCGCGCGTCGAAAGAAGTTATCCGAAGACATCGTAAATATGAAAATTGTATACATTACAACAAACCACTCGATCTGTGAAACCATAAACGTTTAGTGTTTACTTAAGATTTTTTTCTGTGAGTTGCGCGTTTCGAAGAGCGATGAATATTTGTGCACGTTTTCTTTGTCGAAAGTTAAGAAGTTGGGTGATTTGTGCGGTTGACACTCGATAGAATTTTCGTCCCGACAAAGACGTCCACTTCGTTGGGAATATTAATAACATTTTCGTGTTGCGGTTTTGTCAGTCGATACTCAAACACACAACAACTGAAAAAAGACACGCACTTTCAATTCATGTTCATTCTGTTATTATTGTTATGAATTCATTAAATAAAAACAGATTTATTAGTAAATAATTTATTGTATTAAGTTTACTAATTTTACTTAGTTTTCTAAATGTAAGTATTTATGTTTTATTTTTTCTAACAATTATTTATTAAACTAAATACGTTTTTTGTTAAAACTAATTAGTTCTGATCTATTTCAAGAAGTTCCAAAGATAGGAATTTATATATTTCTTTGAATATCCCAATGAGTAATGAATCTATTTACGAAACTCAACAAGCACACGAATATTTGTGTAATTCACAGTAAATTTTGTAAACTCATAGAGTTTCAATGATAATTTCAATGAAAAATGATTGTTTTATGAAAATTGAAGGTTTTCTTTGCATTTTTATAAATGTGTAAGCTGAATATCAATGAAATCTGCTTTTATTTCAATTCCATTTATTTTGACAAATTCTTAATTACATTTTATGAAATTTCTTTGATAATTAATGAATTTATTTACGAAATTAATTATGTTTATTAAAGCTGAATATTTGGGGATTATTTAGTATGTATTTGTAATTTTGTTGAGATTCTTCTGTTGTCTCTAAATTTAGTTTTAAAATTGGAAATTTTCTGTAAAATATTTTATAGAATTTCTGAAAAAAAACCTAATGAAATTATTACAGATGAAAAATATAGAAAAAAAAGAAAGCTTCATAATTGATAAATGCAATTTAAATTATGAAAATCTGATTATTTTTTCTTACAAATTTTGGAAAATTTTTAAAAAATTAGTAGTTTTACATGTTATGAAATTTCTTTGATAATTAATGATTTTTTTTAAGAAATTAATTATGTGTATTAAAGCTGAATATTTGGGGATTATTAAGTATGAAATTGTAATTTTGTTGAGATTCTTTTGTTGTCTCCAAACATAGTTTCAAAATTGGAAATTTTCTGCAAAATATTTTATAGATTTTCTCAAAAAAAAAAACTGAATGAAATTATTACAGATGAAAAAATATAGAAGAAAATGAAAGCTTCATAATTGAAAATGCAATTTAAATTATGAAATTCTGATTATTTTTTTTATCTTAATTAATTTTACAAATTTTTGGAAAATCGAAAAAAGTAGTAACAGTTTTACATTTGATAAAATTTATTTGATAATGAATGAATCTATTTAAGAAATTTATTGTGTTTATTAAAGCTGAATATTTAGGGATTATTAAGTATGAATTTTTAATATTGTTGAGGTTCTTTTGCTTTCTCTAAACTTACTTTCAAAATTGGAAATTTTCTGCAAAATATTTTATAGAATTTTTCAAAAAAACAAAACGAAATGAAATTATTACAAATGAAAAAATATAGAAGAAAATGAAAGCTTCATAATTGAAAATGCAATTTAAATTATAAAATTCTGATTATTTTTTTTATCTTAATTAATTTTACAAATTTTTGGAAAATCGAAAAAAGTAGTAACAGTTTTACATTTGATAAAATTTATTTGATAATTAATGAATCTATTTAAGAAATTTATTGTGTTTATTAAAGCTGAATATATGGGGATTATTAAGTATGATTTTTTAAGTTTATTGAGATTCTTCTGTTTTCTCTAAACTTACTTTCAAAATTGGAAATTTACTGCAAAATATTTTATAGAATTTCTCAAAAAAACAAAACAAAATTATTATAGATCAAAAATATAGAAATAATTGATAAATGCAATTTAAATTATGAAATTCTGATTTTTTTTCTTACAAATTTTGGAAAATTTAAAAAAATTAGTAGTTTTACATTTTATAAAATTTCTTTGATAATTAATGAATTTGTTTAAAAAATTAATTATGTTTATTAAAGCTAAATATATGGGGATTATTAAGTATGAATTTTTAATTTTGTTGGGATTCTATTGTTGTCTCTTAATTTAATTTCAAAATTAGAAATCTTGGATTACTAAATTTTCAAAATTTTGGAAAATGAAAGGAAAGCAAAATTTTTACATTTAATTGAATTTATTCATAATTAATGAATCTATTTAAGAAATATTCAACTTTTATTAACATATTAAAAGTTGAACTAAATAAAAATAAGTAAGTGTAAATAAATAATTTTTGCTTCTTTTTTGTGAATTAATTTTAGGAAATTCCATAAATCTTGTCTTTCTTGCGGCAAAACACTCGGAAATTCAATTTTGCAGCGTCGCGACGCTCACGTTCTCTCTCTCTCTCTTTCTCTCACCTCTCCAACAATAATTCCATCTCTCTTTCACCCATTCATCACGAATTATACGAAATGCCAATCGGCACTGCATAAAAATACCGAATTGACATTTTCGATTTGGTTGACATTTGTGGGAGGTAAAAAAAAAAAGATGAATCAAAAAGGTTATGTTATGGAAAATGAATGAACAAATAAAAGGAAATGCGAATGAGTGAAATTAATTTTGAAGGAGAACGGGGTAAATAATTACGCTTTTCGTTTTCGCTTTCACATGATGAAAGTTTTGACGGCGACGCTGCAGACGCCGCCGACGCCTTCGGTTCCCCAGAGCGCTTGAACTTGAAATGCGACGTCTCACACTGAAAGAAAGAGTGAGAAAGAGAGAGAAATAAAGAGAGAGAGAGAGAGAGAGAAAAAGAGTGTTCGCACGCGATTTATATAAAATAATGATTTCATTTCCCTTCGGCCTCACTTAGAAAACCACTCGAGAACCATTTCCAGGCGCGCTTTTTAATTTGCCCTCGCATCATCAAGCAAGCGAGCAAGCAAAAAAAATTAAGTAATTAATATTACAACCTTTTATGTATCCATATATTTTTACACTCAATTTGCATACAAATTACTCATTTTTACTACTTAATATGTGACACAGTTTTTCAACTATTTCTAATCATTAAATATCTAGTGTTAAGACTTCATTAGAAAAAGTCACAAAACGTATGGTTTTCACTAAGAAAATTAATCAATCAAATATTAACGTTATTTTTCAAACTGTCATAAAAGAAGCGTTACTATTAAGTATCCATTTTTTTCCACTTTCTATACCAATATTTATAAAAACTATACCAGAACAAACACTAATTTATCTTAATCTAATAACATCTGTTACATAATTTGTTTCATAATCGAAACAATTTTTTTTAAATTCTTTTAATTAGTATTTCTTTGTTGATACTCGAATCTACACACATGTTTTAAACTAAATTAACTCAGTTCTTGTTTGTGTTTGCTGTGTTTCTTCGTTCGCAAAAGCAGACGGACCACAAATGTCGACCGTTTCCGCTTTATATATATATATAAAAAAAATTAAGAAATTCCGTTGAAATTCTTGTTACAACATTTCCTGGTAATTTGATATTGAGCATCCAACAGTCACGTAGAGAAATATTAATCATTGTTTTTATTTGCATCATGATTATATATGTTTGATGATTTATTTAGAATTTTTATTAAATACTTAATTTTCAATTTTTTTTGTGAATTTTACTTCTATTTATTAAGAATGTTATAAATGTAATAATTTAAAGCAGTAGTTTCCAAACTTGAAGTTACTACGCCTCCCTCAAAAGTATGTAATCATTTGGCGCCTCCCCTTTTATAAAAGGAACGCGCATTACAGCAATATGAAATGTGAAAACATTACTTTTTCGAGCATTTTCTAAAGTTTGAACACGAATTACAGCCAAACGG
>NW_017097886.1:0-1041 GCF_001412225.1 Nicrophorus vespilloides
GCCAACCAACAACGAGGGCTGAGATGGAGATATGCAGAGATGCAGCAGATGGCGATGAAGACATCAAGTAGTAAGTGATTTTATACCACACGGGATTCAACAACAATCAGCCCTCCCCCATCAGCTAAAAAATATATTTTCATAATTTTAATTATTACTATGTTTATTCAAAATTTTTAATTACTCTTGCTTCTTTTTCTTAAATTCTTTTCAGGTTTTCATAATTTCAATTATTACTGCGCTTATTCAAAATTATTACTTAATTTTGCATTTTTTCTTAAATTCTTTTCAATTCTTTTCAGGTTTTTATATTTTTAAATTAATGCGCCAATTCAAAATTATTAATTAATTGATTCCCTTTGTTCTTATCCGTATTTCCGTTTTATTTATATGTTTTAGTTTAGGTTGCATTAAATTATTATTGATTTGGAGAAGATATCAATTTAATTTCAATTGCTTTCATCAATTAATTGATTATATTTTAATCAATTTATGTTTAGTTAATTTGAATGTGATTTTCTTTTTTCTTTATCGTGATAATAACAATTTTGTTAATTTGATTTTGGTTCTACATATGTATAATTTATATTGAAGTTTTAATGGCTTTAATATACTTTACTCATTGTATGTACTGAATGGTAATTACTTAATTATTATTATATTCAAATATTTATCCACATTTAATTACCCAAAAATAGCAAATGTTTATTTTTTTTAAATTTTATTTCTTTACTATTTTGATATTTAAAATATTACAGTTCAGGAAAGTCTATAAATAAGGGTTGGCCACCCTTAAGCATATTTGTTTACTTTCAGTTTTTGGAAAGTTTCTCATATTTCCAAAATCTGAATATTGTATCTTAGTGTGTGTTGTTTTAGTTTGAATGTATGCGAGCTCGCAATTGTTTGTGTGTGTTAGAATGTTTGAGCAAAAGTGTTTCGATTTGTGTTTGATTTTGAATGATCTGAACGAATGTTCGTTGCTGTTATGATTGTGCTGAGTTTACGATAGATTTTTAAGAAAATTTTAAATCTTCATTA
>NW_017097887.1:0-1671 GCF_001412225.1 Nicrophorus vespilloides
TTAAATTACATTCTTCGATATAACGATTTTCTTGAAATCCTCCCTGCGGATTTCCTTCTCATTTCCCACCGTCTGTCTGAACAATTGCTCGAGCCACTCGAGGCTGCCTTTATCGAAGCCCGTTCGAGGTCTGAAATTGTAGAAAAAAAATAATTACAAAACTCATTTCAATAATTAGTAGAAATATTATTTTACCTAGTATTCGTTATGCTGGCCAAGAAATCCATGACTTGCTCAGCACTGACGGAGCCCAAATTCTCTTGGTCTATCAATCTGAATAACTTGTCTACGATCTAAAATCATTAATATTAGTATTTTCAAGCCAAATTTCTCTTCAGTTACTCATTTACTCCTTTAGCGTAAAATATTTGATAGAACTGTTCTATTCCGATAGCTTCATCTCCGCACAGACAATAGGCGACACTCTCGATTTGCTCGGCAAAATCGATTTGCTTCTCATCACTGTAAATTATGAAAATAATATGTATAATAAAAACACAATAATAAACATTTACCTCGTACAGTCAATATACACTATATTTAACAACAAAAAAGGAGTAGAAATCGATTTAAAAAGAACGGTATTTATCATCTAAACTTTCTCACTTCTTTTTTCAAATATTTTAAGAAGAGTTGTATTAAATCAACTTACATACATACTGAAATTACATTTGAAAATACAAATCTAAAGTTGTTTTTTGTGCATTTTCTCTTTCATTTCAGAATTGCTTATAGCATTTAATACTTCATTCACATTAAAAAAAAAAAGTCATTTAAACTTTGTTTGTTAACATTTTTTCAGCAGCGACTTATTAATACTAATTCTTCCATTGAAAAAAAAAACAATATCTTCTGCATTCAACAAATTGCTAATATCATCTTCATAGACATATATTAAAAAAAAAAAAAACTTTTGATTAAGTCATCTGGAAAACTTTATTTCTAATTTATTGGATTTTTTTTTCTAGAACAATTTCAGGCGCTATTTTGCGTATTTCTTAGTGACTTCTTTCTAAGAAGTGTGTGAAGTTTTTCCTGAACGTAATCGACTTCAATTAAATCTTTGTTATATCATAAAAAATCATCAGTTCTAAATAAAATCTTCTATATTTCTTTATTATGTAATAGTTGAATATAAATGAACTATTCGGTATTTGCTTATTTTCGTCGTGAAATTAACACAATTACTGAATTCACCGACAAGTTCTTAAGAATTAGTTTGTACGAATTGATTTGGTAAATATTGTGAATCGACTTACTGTAATCGCTGCTTCAAAAATTCTATCCAGCTCTCTTGGATAAGCTTTTGGTCCCTGTCTTGATCGAATAACTTGAATAGTTGTTCCAATAGATCCTGCAACAAAATAATATTATTACATTTAGAAAAATATGAAACAAACAATTTATGTATGGTAAATAAAAACACTGTACAAGTATTAGCTGTTAGTCAATATGCAAAAAGAACTGAAAATGTAACTAAACTGTCTTTAAATTGTCTTTATAGTAATAATTATAGTATAAAACATATTCTAAAACAGTGATTCCCAAAGTGGTCAATAGGTACTATCAATGTATGCTGTGGACCCCCATTTTCATTTCATGGACCCCCAAATTTTTTTTTCGCTGACGTAGACCCCTGCAGGTTGTCATAGACCCCTGGGGGTCGATATA
>NW_017097888.1:0-3460 GCF_001412225.1 Nicrophorus vespilloides
GTACGGCGGTGGCGGCGGCGGCTTGACAGATTTATTGCGAATTCAAATTTCAGCAATGGATCGGATAAGGATAATTGAAAAAGTTATCGCCGACCGACCGACCGACACATCATTATAACCGCTTCCCGTCCGCAAGCCCAACCGGAAGTGCCATCAATTCCGAAGCAGGGCTTTCGTTGCGGTCGCAGTTGTGGCCACCGCCCGGCGCCTCCACCATTCCCCCAACACTCGGCGGAAACTGCGAAGAAGAAGAAGAAAAAAAAAATGAGACGCGATAAATCCACGGCCCTCTCCCATTTATATATTTCTCTCTCTCTGTCTCTCTTAATATTTTCGTCGTCGTTTCTCTCTCTCTTCATCTCGTCGCAATTCTCTGCTTCTTTCTCTTTGCCTGTGAGCTGCCTCGGAGGAAATGCATTTTTAAAAACTAATTACATCCGAGTCGATTCTGAAATGCCTTTGCATGCATATCAAAAATATAAAACAACAACTACAACAAAAAAAACAGTAAAATTCAAATGGAAAGCAGCAGCAGCAGCAATAACAACAACAACAATAGTAATAAGAATGACTTGATTTTCTGTTTGCACTCACCTCGAGCGAACGGAATGCAGACAGACCGTCGATCCGCTAACATCAACAACAAAAAAAACATTAAATAAATATGCATGCGTCGGGCAACAGATGCAATAAACTCGTTTTATTTATTTATATTTCGCGAACGTTTTCCACGAACGAAACGAAACGAAACGAGAAGAGAAAAAAAAGGAAAATGCGCCCACGTAACCCAACCAATCCCGATTCTCGTGTTTGCGACCGGCAAATGCTAATTTATGCAAATCTCCGTTCGACGGAAGTCCAGTGTTTTGGCGGATGCGGATGAAAAATTAATGCACCGCGCGCAATCCGCACCAAACAAAATAATAATATGGAATAATATGGAAAAATAAATCATCGCCGAATATTAATCTGCGAATGTGCGCATTGCATTTTGGCTACAAGCGAAAGCTTTCCAACCAGTACATTCATTCCATTCCACCTGCTTGATTTTCAACGAAATATTAAATTTACGTTAATTTATGAAATTATTTTGTACAATTAAATGAAGAGACTTTCATGGATCCGCACTGTTGGAGGCCGCACAATGCGAGTTGTTTATTTCACTTCGGTAATCAACATTTTAATGTACTGTACATGAAATATCGAAAGTTGCTTTTTAGTGTTCAGTGCGAGTGATTATAATAAATAAATCAAAAGCTCTGGATTTGCATAGAAACAAAGGATGCATTTGCATGCAGTGTGTAAGGGTGTAATTACATTTTATAAATATCAATCTAACAAATCGTATTTCCATGATTAAAACATTTAATAATTAATATTTTACATTAAAAATATGATTATTTACCTTCAATAATTGTAATTAATTTTTTCAGACGTATATTTTGTGCACTCATGTAAATTACATTTTGCTAGTAATAATGTTAATTGATGCAACACCATTCAACTAATTGGCAGATGCACTAGTTACTAACAATTATCTTTCGCTTTGTGTACATCAATACGCAATTTCCATTATTCTCGTGAGCTTCTTTATTTATTCGTTCGGAAATTTTTCCAGATGAAATGAATTGAAATTAATTCTCGTTTTATTTTTCTCATTAAACATTTCAAAGAGAATATTTAAAATTGTTTTGATCGCTCTCCTACATTCAGCGCAAGACGCTCAAGTGGATTTCAATTGCAGTAATTGTTTAATTTTAATTGGTGCAGCTGCATTCTATTAATTAGCAAGTGCTTCAGTTGTACAAATATTGGATTTTCACAAATATTTGATTAAAAAAAAATCGAATTGAGAAATAGACGCAAACAACAAAACTCTCTCTTCTGTTCAGGTCAAATCGAGTGTTGAGAGGTGGCGTTGTGTGCAGGTAGTACCGGTTGTTGAAAATGTGGGGCGGCGACGGCGGCGAGCTTTAAACGCAGCTGACTTCTTCTTTATGTGGCCGAGGAATTTATGCCTTTTTGCCACTGCTACTGCCCCACTTATACGTGGATTAATAAAGCACTGGAAATAAAAAAAAATATATATATACTGAACACCAAAAAAAGAAGTACACATGAAACGCAGCAGAAAGAGGAAATATATATATAGAAAAAAAAAACAAGTGAACAAAACAAAGGACAAAGGTTTGTAAACTGCCTCTTTTGTCTCTCACTAACCAATGCTGCGTTAGGCATTTTTTTTGTTGTTGCTGTTGTTTGTTTTGTTTCTTTTTTGTCACTGCCACCCTCGTATAATAAAAATAGAAGTTGCGGGGAAAACAAGAATTAAAAGCTTCGGCAGAAATAGGTAACTACGTTTAAAAAAAGAAACAGAGACATTTTCGTTGATATATCGGACAATTTGCTGAAAACTGGTCGCAGCTGCTACGTTCAGCATTTAATAGACACCGAGTTTGAACTGCTTTATTTTCTCTGTTTTCATCTACCTAGACTAAAAAAAATTCTTATATCAATTTTCAGTGGTGCCATCTGTTGTTAGGATAGTTAAAAACGTAATTTCAAAATTGTCGTATTTTTTTAAAATCCATGATTTTTGTTTAACTACACCTATTAAATACTCTTATAATGTATTTAGTTTATATTAGTTGAAAAATCATAAAATCTGGTGAAAAAATAAACAATAATTATTATTAAACTTTGAATATTTTATATCTAATTATGTGCATTCATTACTTTTTTTTAAAATTATAAATTAAACGTGAGAAATTAGTGTATTGTACTTAAAAGAATATAAATGCATTTAAACTATGGATAGAAGTTAATGATGGAAACACACGCAAATGCGCAGATGGAAGGATGATAACAGGAAAGGCTATAATTTTTCGTGCGCAATGAAACACTGAAATACGACTCTTTTGCCCTAAAACATAATAAATGTACATTAAAAATGTACTGCTGCATATATGTTATTATTGCATTAAAACCAATCGCCCGGACGTATTTACAAAATAAAATTATACTCCTTTTATTTGGTCACAAAAATAATAATAAAACAGAATTAATAGCAAGATAGAAACTGACCAGTATAGTACAAATAATATAAAGTTTTAAAAAAAATATTCATATTTGTTTTATATGAAAGTTGCTGATCGATCTGAACCAGAGCAGTGTTTTCACATTTCATTGATTTTTTAGAAAGCTATAATAGATAGAATGAATCCAACAGATGCATATGAAAGCTGAATGTTTGGAAATTGGAAAAGAAAATGAATAAATTCCTCGACAACCCCTTAAGAAAATTACATCATCGAACACTCGTATGAAATGAATGTCTCACCTTTCCAACGAGCCTATTTGCATCTTCGTACTGTTGCCGAGTCACCTGCTATGAGCTGTAGAAAATTGGAAAAAAGTGAATTGAATTTGCCAAAAAATGGATGTTTTTAGTTTTTCGTTA
>NW_017097889.1:0-45337 GCF_001412225.1 Nicrophorus vespilloides
AATAAACCTTTTATAAATTTTTGTATGTTTTATTATAATTTATATATATAATTAATTTTCAAATTTGATGATTTGTTTCTTCTAATAAATAATTTAAAGTTCAGCTATTTTTTCTAATTTTCCTTGAAGTACTTTTATCCTATTAACTCACAATTCATGGAATTTCCTTCACAACTTTTAGTATTTTTGAAGACAAGTAATTTTTACATTAAATTAAAACCAATATAATGCTTATTATTTACACTATCCAACCACAACATTCGAAATTGATAAAAATTGTAGTAATAATAATTTTCTTAATAAATGGGTTTTCTATGTAAAACACAATATAAATTACTTTTATACAATTGAAATAAGTGTTACATAAATTTAACTATATATGCAAATTACTTTCAGGTATAAATAAAGACTATACAAAAGAAAAACCTATAATAATAAATGGTTCGAAATCAATGGATGTACATAGAAATTCACTCTATGCGATGCGGAAAATTATACACTTTATATTATGCCTTTCATAATTCACGCTTTTTGCAGCTCGTCAGATGAGGGTGGAGGGTGGTGGTGTTGTCGCAGCTCGTCGAAAAAAGGGTGCAAGATAGGAAAGATATTCGATGTCGGGTCGACGTTGGATAAGTGTAAATACTCTGCCACACTATCGCACATACGTATATTGATTTGCAGTAAATCAGCTGTGATACAGCGCCCTTAATCTGCGCCTAGATAAATTACTTACAGACACCAGACAATATGCCCTTTCCCAACGATAATTCGAGCGAAACCACGATACATTTCCAGTACAATCCAACATCCCATTACTGTTTTAATCCGTCGATTCGAGGTAATTTACATTACGCTTTGTCTTTTCGAAAATAACATTAGACAATTATTTTCTCTACATTTGTACCTTTTTAAAAAATATATTCATAAAAGAATTAATTACAATTTTAGAATTTACGTTTCTCAAATAATAAGTTTTATTAATTATTTTTATTAATTTATATTAGAATTTTTCTTATTCTCAATGTTTACTATGAATTTACATTATTTTGTTTATAAAGGGTGTCCCAAAATTAACGCAAGATTTGAATTTGTCGCCCTTTGTACAGTAAAGTGTATTTTTTTTTTGGTTTCCAACACTTTACTGCACAAATGGCGGCAAATTCAAATCTTGCGTTAATTTATTTTTTATTATTATTATTATCTGGCCAATGAATTATTTTTTTTTATAAATTATATGGCAAAAACTACAAAGTTTCTAAAATGATTTCAAGAAGTATCTATCAGTATAAAATAGAGTAAATTTTTTGATACAGATGATTTTTCAATGAAAGATTTATAAAACGAGTCCAAAGAAAATGAAGACAATATTAAAGAAATTCGGGCCAATAAATGTAACAACCAAGGATTAAAAAAGATAAAAATAAAAACTTTTTTTTAGTACAAATGATCATTATTAAGGAAGAACTGTTTTTGATAAGCGATCAGTGTCAGATGCATTACCTCCGTAAAGATAAAAAAAAGCACAAACAATTAACTTTAGACTAATATTTTAAAATGCAATTTCACTTTGTTTGTAACCAAGTATGTAAAGTATCCCAATTTTGGCCATAGTATTTTTTTACCTCTTAAAAAGATGTTTTGAGGTCAGTGCTTAGTTCACATTATCATACATATATTTTTGTACATTAGGCGAATATCCGGTAATAAATCGACAAAGAACTACTGTGGAACCTCGCTCAACGAGTTTAATCCGTTCCAAAATTTTCGGATTTTTACCATATAAATTAATGTAAATTAATATAATGCGTTACTTGCCGGAAGAAAAAATGGATAACTTGTTCTCGATTTTTAATGATTTTGCTTTTCATACCTATGGTTGTATTAATTCTTTGGCTTTTTATTTGGAGACATGTAAGAGTTATTAAATTTTGCACAAAAAAAAACTTTTGTGATCATTTTGTGCTAATTTAATATAACTATAACAACGTTATGTCTGTTCATGGAAAAAGAGTGGTTGAAATCAATTCATTAATCGAAGTGCAACTATTGTCAAACAACATATAAATAATGAGTCCAGTGCTTAGTTCACATTTACATACATATATTGTTGTACTTTAGGCGAATGTCCGTTAATCGAACGGTGAATACCTGTATAAATAAATGCATTCTTTCAGTACACGCCTATCTATCTCCATTTTCGAATTAACGTACTTAATGTTCATACGGACGAACTGATCATTGCACCTGAATTCAGGAAATTTAAGCAATCGGCTTTACGTATTTCAACATGTAGAAAAGTATGAACACTACAGCTTTACCAAGATAGTATTGTCCTATTAACAAAGTCAATAAAATGTAACGTAATAGCATGGCTTATCCCTGATTTCCATCTAATTTAATGCGCTAATTTAATATAACTATAACAACGTTATGTCTATTCATTGGAAAAGAGTGGTTATAGCTTATTGCATTTAAATGAGATGAGGGCTAATTCCCTTCGGATTCAATTTTCATGTCATCCACCGATATTAATAAAGCAATCTAATAAACTGTCCGCTTCCTGAATCTCAACTAAACCCACCCCGTCGTCTACCTGCGAAAACGGCACGTCGAACCCGTACGGCATACATATTTTATGGAAGACATCATCATATATTCCATGTTACGGCGTAATCGTTATTTTGATACGTGAAACATGATATTTTAATATTCACTACGTAGATACTTTATATAAATTATTATTTTTATATTTAAAAAAATATACTATATAAAATAATACCTCGCATAGTACGGTTCCACAAATATCCCGGACTGTTTGAAACAAGAATAATCATTGAATCTATAACGAAAAATTAAATATAGAAATTTCAAGCCTTCACTGAATTTGCACTGATTAAAGCACAATTCTTTATAGAGTCAAGACTCATATTCTGCTGTTTATTTTTATGCACGTGCTCGATTTGTCCGGTTTATACTAATCCGTTATATTGATTACCCGCACTTTGCGTGTTATTCCAGATACTTATGTTTGTTGTTGTTGCTCATGACTCAGCTTCCTATATGATTTGAGAATATGGATAATCTTTAATCCGTTCTATTTTCGAGTCGATACATATAGGAATTAAGGGTCGACTTCCTCGTTCCAACTATCTACAAATCGCATTCACTTATGTAAATTTATTTATAGTCCATTAACGAAGGCCGTTCCTCGATTCGGTTCTTATCGAAATACTCGGATCTTCGTTTTGTATCCGGACAAAAGTCTTTAAACTCGAAAAAGGAAGGAACACATGCGGCCGTCGTGCGGTGGTGATGTACAGTTCGGCGGCTGGAAAAGGTTTTCCCTGGCACGTTGGCCCCCTAAGTTTTCCCTCCCATTCCAATATATTACATTACGTTCCTTGTTTCATCTTTATTGGCGCTGCATTTCCTATTCTTCCCTATCCTCGTCGTTCCCTTTGAACACACACAAATATATGTACTCAATCCCTCGAAGATGTGCGTGTATATATATGCGTATTCAGAGGGAGAGACTGAGACTACTGCGGGGATGAGGGAGAAAGGTCTTAGCTTCAAAAATATAAGGGAAGGAGATGCAGCCGATCGTATCGAAATCTAAATCTAAATCCCTGGTGAAGAATTACGAGATTCAGTATTAACGATTTCCGTCTTTGTTGCCAAAAGAAGAATGGCTACATTTTAATTAGAGCATGGCTTTGTACCGAAAATATGTTTCAAGAAAAAAGAAATCCATAGTTGGAAAAGTATATCTTTGTAAATGGATTTAAATTTTGTATTCAGTCACCTATTGTAACAATTTGCATATTTCTTAAGTATATAAGAAATACGATAAAATTAGGAATATTATATTTTGATTACAAAATAGAAATTTCGGCAAAAATCAGACTAATTTTTAAATAAAATCATTTATATAAAAAAAATGTGTTTTAATTGAAATTTGCATATTTTACGTACTATAGTGTAATGATAGAAGTCTGGATTAGAAAAAGTAATTGCTTTTTTAAGTATGGCAAAAATTAATCTATGCTTTATATGTAAAATTAAACAATAGGATTAATTATAGTGTGTAACATGAAGTAATTTTCTGACCTGTGGACACTATGGGTCGTCGACCTCTAATCTAGTTTGATATTCATAGATATTATCCTATATTCATACAGGCTTCACGGCAATTTATTTTACATGCATAGGTTTATTTTGTATTCATATGGTCAATCCATTTAAAAATTTATATTGATAGTGTAATCCATGAATTAATTGATTAAGAGATTAAATTTACATCAACATTTGGACATTGGGAACATTGTAAACCAGTGATTTTCAACAGGTGAAAGGATTTGGGTGTGCCGAGAAAATTAAAAAAAAAAATCATTAATTAAATTATTTTCCAACAAAATCCAAAGCACAATAAGTAACTATAGGTCAATTATCTACCAAAAAAAAAAAGCACTATTATAGACGTACCACGATAAATCACTAATAGGAAATATAATAATTTCATTTAAGATTGAAAGAGAACTTTGCGAAATAAATAAAAAGGTATTATTTACAAACATACAAATATTATTTTGCTTGTGTATCTATTAGATAAAACACGAACATTAATTGACTCAAATAATTTTGTTTGTGAAAAAAACGATATAATTTAATACTTTTTGGCTAATAATATGTAATAAGAACATTAAAAAAATAATCATAAAACTATTAGTTATTGTTATAAAGATATTTAATTGAATTTGTAATTATGTCATTCGACCATAAATAATAAACATATTAACGACTGAAACCATTTAATCATTAGAAACTTCATATATCATCAATAAGAGACTATAGAAGACATTTATTATGAATATTTGAGAAGTTCTCAGTATTTTTGAAACAAAATATAAAAATATAGTTTGGTGACTGTAAATATTTTACGAATGAATCTATTTTAAAAAAATTACACGCAAGTTAAATGGTTTGAACAATTTTGTTTTTAATTTACATTATGATAATACAATATAACATAATTGATTTTGCTTTAAAAATTTAGAAAAATAAGAACAAATAGTGTTTAAAATCACAAACATAAGAAAATAACTTTCTGTTTAGTAATTTAAATATGTTTTAAGACTAAAGCCAATTTTCAAGATAATTCATTAAGTTATTTTCGATAGAATCACATAACTCATCACTGTATTTTTGTTTATTACATAATGTATTATATTGTAAAATAACATAACTGTTGAAATAAACATAAACGTACGAAATGCTAACAAATTATGTATCATTAAACAGTAATTGGTCTTATATCATTTAGTTATAAACTAACATATTAAAGATAAATTTTCATCCTGAGAAAAATCTAAGGGTCGTAATGATATAACTTTAATAATTAATTAATTTGTAAGAAAATATATTGATTTGGTCAAGTTCAAAGTTTAAAATTAACAAAAACTATGGAGAATGTACGTAACTGTCATTGGATTATTAATCAATTGAATAAGTTTTACCGAATGTTCGAATCGAATGTTTGTATAGATATTTCAAAGGTCAAAAATAAACAAAATATAGTAGTAGTTACCTGTGCTTTTCTTATTAATCAATTGTCAAAGTTACGAAATCTTCAAATCGAATGTGTCTAAATAGATATTGGATGATATAAAAAAAGAAGATATGTCTGAAGGAAACTAGAAGGTCAATCTCGTTCAGGCTTATTGTGTTTCGAAAAAAACCCTTCGGAGGGGATCCCAAATGGAAAGTGCAGCCGTAAAACCGAATCCCCGGGAAAATATGAGTTTTGAAATTGGCGGGATCTTCGAGGATCGCACATTTCTTTCGGGAAATACGAGGGTGAATTTCCTTATATTTTGTTTCGTTTTGTATTGTTTCTTTTCCTTCTTTCGTTTACCTTGATTTGTTGTTTCAAGCTATTCTCGATCTGACGTTGATGATCCGTATATCCCAGGAAACTGTTGAGGGACGATGGGGACAGCGGCGAAGCGATCCCGGAATCCGAGTCGGACACCTTTCCAGGATACGCTCCAGCTTCCGGTAAGTGGAGGCACCGATCGGTGCTGTTGCCGCGAAAAGGCGGTTGCTGGTTGTTGATAATCCTTTTGCGACCACCGACTGATTTCATGGTAGGTATCTGGGTGGACACTTTGTTATTGCACTGAGGAAATGCTGATCCATTGCTGCTGGTCGTGTCGGACAGATCGTCGGAGATGGGTCTCCGTTTGACGGTTCCCGTTTTCGTTGACGGCGAATCCCAGTCGAGGGAATTCGATTTGGGGTTTGACGAGGACGTCGTCGTCGTCGTCGTCGAAGACACGACACCCTTGCGTCTGACCAGTCTCTTGGATGACATAGCACCATAATTCACCCACGCACATGTCCATAAGCAAGCGCATCCACGATCACATTTCACCCCGTTTGACGGACGGACGCGAACTGAATCTCGGCCAAAGCCTCCCCCGACATCTAGCCTACATTTATTACCTTAATCAAAAATTACAGAGGGTGAATTCTCGTCGCGACGCCTCCCACTCTTTCTCTCTCTCTCTCGCTCTCTCTCGCACACATACGCTCTCTGTCCGTGTCTCTCGGGCGTCGGCGGCAGCGTCGGCGGAGGTGCCGCACGGAATGGCAATGCCTCCCCATCATCAATTCCCTTATGCTATTTGGTGTATGAGTCATGTCCTGCGTATGGGAATCCAATCGGATTCACCCCCGGACCGACCGGCTACAACACTGTTGCTATTCCGCACTTGTTTCATTCAAAATAGCAATCATGCAGCAGTCTTCTCATCCCTCTCTCTCCCACCCTCTCTTCATCGAACATCGTCCAACCACCCCCAAACCCCCATGATCAGGACATTTTGCTCCAGGACACAATTTCCTCCCGAGAAACTCTCCTACTTCAAATCATTCAAGTGACTCACGCAGAAAAACTCATTGCTCAACCGTTATAACAGTTTTCCACATTCATTACACCAAGGAATACAAGTTTTTTTTCTGTTTAATATTTTCATTTTCTCCCATCAAACATAAAAACCAATCACTGAATTGTCCAACAAAATTTATTTTCCTTCAAATATATGTACATTTCATATCTTCAACAAATAATAATCTCATTACCCATATAAACCATCAATTTTAGTCTTACACTAAGAAAAATTACAAATGATGGAACTTTATCATCAAGTCAACATCAATTTGTTTAACGAATTCAAGTTTTACTACTGCATTTGTTCAATGAGGTTTTTGATTAGTATAAAACTATAATTGTCTCAAAAACAATCTTTAGAAAATCAAAGCGTTAATAACAGAATTTGAAATAAATTACTCTCAACTCAATTCTTCTCTAATTTCTACCGAAGTTACTTCATCAATGCTGTATAAAGTTTTTACTCATTTGCAAATATCTTTTAATGTAACTTCCGTATTCTTGCTTGTACTACTGACAATATTCATTAAAATCCGTAATTGTACTACGTTAATAAGATTCAATCAAAACGAAATACAAATTTCCATTGACATTGGATTTCATGTGTAAGTTGACCTATTTAATCATGACTAAGAACTTTTAACTTTGATGTCAGATACTTTCGATGAAGACAACAAATAACAAATCAATCAATCATTTAAGACACCAATAATGTTTGCTTGAAATATCAAAGTTCATTCAAACATCACTATTTGCCAAAAATGTTAAAAAAATGAAATGAAAAACTTTTAAATATGATAATATTTTACAAATTTTGATTGGGGATTTGGGTTAGCAAAGACATTCTTCACTTTATTTCTATGAAATGTGTTGATAATACGACTGCTTCTAATTTGTAAATTATCGAAGTTTCTAATGACAATTTTATTCACTACAAATTGAAAAAAAGACATAAAATTCTTCATATTGATTCAGTCAACTATCATGATTATAAGTTTATACAAATTATAATCAAATATTAATGTTCTATAACATGTTCTATAACTTGTTTTACAAAAAAAAGGACAATAAAGTGTCATCAATTTTAAACTCTATGATATTAGATATATATGTTAACTTTTAAAGTGTGGCAATATTTATTATAAATACAATTTAAAAGATACAAACAAATTGAAAATGTTGATTTTCCTTTTGTTGATGTCGATGCAGGTTGCTTTTCTTTTCCAAGTCCATATATTTCACTTAAGTTGATGTAGGCTCTTCTCTCTGATTAAATCTAATTGGAAGACAGTAACATGTTTGTTTCGTTCACCCCAATTGTCTATTTCATGAGCTTCGTTTCAAGCAAATTAAGCTCATTTAGAGAAACGCTGAGAGGCAATCATTGGACCCTATCCAATGTACTTTATAAGAACAAGTATATTGCTGATATTACTACTGCTTGATATTTGCCAAATATATGTAGAGAAATACATCGCATAGTCCGGATTCACTGTAATAATACACAAAATTATGTGAGTTTAAAATTCTCGATCCTTTGATAGTTTTTTATTCCTATTTGTTAAAAACTTTTAAATTAAAAACAAAATATAAGATTTTTTCTGCAGATAAAAAATTTCAAGAAACTAATCCAACAAAAATTTATTACATTTACGCAAACCTTCCTAAAAATAGTGGTTCAATTCGCATTTATAGTTAAAACAATTAATTGTTTGATATGCAAAAAAAAAATAAATAGTTTATTACAACTAAAGTCGTCTAAAATCTTCTTTTAAAATTGCTTTATTTCCCTCAAACAAAAAAATATATTGCTGTAGTGACTTTAGCTGATCATTGCAGTTATGCGTTTCGGATACAAGAAAATTTTATTACGGAACATAAATTCACGCGAAACCACACGTAAATGTACATTTCGTGTACGATAATGTATACATACAGTGTTAATGTGTAACATTCCAGTGGGATATTACAGTTAATTGAAAAAAAAGGACTGGACCGAAGGAGAAAAATATTACACTTAGCCTTACGTAATCTCTTTTCACCAGGATTTATCGCGTTGGCGCGCCTCCTTCGGGCTATAGAAAATATGGTCTAGACTAGATATGATCGATGAAGCTATTACAAAGATGCAATAGACGAAGAATGTGTACATCTGTGAACATGCATTGTAAGCATACATTTAAAGTGTAAATAGCTTAACTATCTCAATCTATATCTAGAGCTCAGTCAAATTAATTATAAACAAACGCCAGATCTATCGAATATTTTATATGTTTCAACTTAGGATAGTTAAGCAATGTGAGTATATAGATGGGTGATCGGGATAGTTAGTTTGTTACTTTAAAGAAGAAATTGCTAAAGAATCATGTTTTATTATCATTTATTAACACAACATGCATAGAATATGGAAAACATGAAAATATACCTTCTAAGTAACCGAAATATTCTACTATTCTTCAATTACCGGTAATTTAAATTTCCAGATTTTTTTTTTAATTTTTCGAACCGGACTGATCGAGACCGCACCATTCGTGTTATTGCTATATTAATATTCTTATTTTTTTTATAAGTTATTGAATTGGTTCATTGGATTTAAGTGTTGAAATTCTTGATGCGTAAGCGAAAACGACGTCAAATTTAACGATCTCCTCCTTCCTCCTCGATTCTTTATTGCGGACCGTTACATAATCCCACCTACTAGAGTAAATCCAAAGAAGATTTTTCCAAGAAGATGAAACGGGCATAGGCTTATATTTTTCTGTGCACTCGGGCGAATCACAATTTATATTGTAATACGAGACTTTTCCAGTTGTTAAGGCTCTACGTGACCCAAGACACACACATAACGTTATCATATCATATCGTTTCATGTTCGTCGACTTTGAAGATTCTCCGCGATTCTGATTCGTATTACTCAATACGCTGCGCTTGTTATGTGATGGAATGAATCGATTATCAAAAGTATAGAAAATTCTGCGAATTTTGCCTATCGAGAAAATACGCAATTCGATAGTAGCGCCATCTCGTAAGTAAATAAAAAGTATAAATATCTACAAGTCGTTCAATATGTTATAAATAATAAATAAAAATAGTACAGAATGAAACATGTCAATAATAATTATTAATTGCCTAATTAAATTAAGCAATTCAAGCAACAGCTGAACCCTATTATTTATTAATGTCAAAATCAAAAACTCTTAAGTAATCCTCAAATTCTGCAAAAAAATAAACAAGATCTCCCTTTAAAGCTGTGTTATTCCGGAGGGAGGAAAAGAAGTAACAGATTTTTTTTTGACATTAATTTGACAACAAGATGTTGACATTTGATTTTATCTGTCAAATTGTAAATTTGTAAGCTACAAATCGCATATATTTTGTTTCCATATGACGTTATTTTGGGCGGAAAGTATAAAAAATAGAAAATTGTCAATTAATAAAAAATATTAATTTCATATTGACAGCTTGCTGTACACAATAGAATAATACATATACAACATTAAACGACATCAGCATTACACTTTTGTATTTTTTCTATATTTATTCATTTACCTCGATTAGTCCGGAACCAATTACGCGCACTATTGTTGTACACTTGTTTCTCTGAACTACTACTACTACGACACAAATCAATAAAATACACAATTCTATAGTAGCGCCATCTCGTGAAAATACAAAAAGTATGATTCTTTACATATCGTTATTTTTTTAATGGATATTTTTATATCTTCTTTATTATTTTTGGTATTTAATAGTTTTAAACAAAATATTACAATTCAATATTTTCAAATTATTTAAAATTGGCATTATATGAAAATTTTAAAATCATCACTTTAAAATTTTTTGATTATCATATTGCTACGTTATTTCTTGCCCTGTGTTTTTCTGTACCTTATTTCCATTTGATTTGAGCGTAAACTGGCGAAATTGTGCAAAGCTCAGAGCTAAGTGAAGCGTGTGTAAAGAAAAAGACTACGATCCTCAAACAATATGATCATACAAATACATAACATAAACTTGAAATATGGGATTTTCTTGAGAAAAAAAACTGTATGCCTGACCCCTCGTTGATAACCGCAAGACCGCATAAACTTATTTCCATGCGCCACCACTGTTACGGCATAAATCCAAAGAAGATTTTCGAAGGAGATCAAAAGGACCAAGGGATATATTATTATGTGCACTTGGGTAAAAGCATAATATATTTTTGTATATTGTGTGACCCAAGGCACAAACACGCATTCTATTATATCATATCATGTCGTTGCATGTTTCTATGCTTTGAAGATTCTATTGTAGTATGATTATTTTTAGTAAATATGTTAAGTTTATTACATAACATTCTAAAAAAATACTATATATTCATTAAAAGTAGATGAAAATATTTCAAATCTTTACACTTTTCTTAACTATTTTATTATAAGAAATGTAAAAAAAAATATTTATTTATAAAATAAATGAAGTAAACTAAATCTAGTAAGTTGCTTATAAAATAAGCCGCATTCTTGTGAAACAACTACTTTTATTTTTTCAGCAATGCTTTTTCAAATTCTGTTTTTTTTTATTAAAATAAAAATATTTTCACAAATTTTCATTTCATTTTCAAACGTCAACTAAGAAAATATTAGTTCTTTATATTATTGCGTCAAAAAGAAACATTTTTATATGAATCATATGATACATTTTACAAACGTTCATGACATAAATATTTTCTTAAATTTATTTAAAATTGATAATATTTTTTCTATGTCTGAAATACGTTGTTGAGGCGTCAAATGTTATGGGATTATTTTTGATAGTTTATTCTACAGAAATATCAAACAAAACCTAAATTAACTTATTCAGAAAATATATAATGACCAAGCAAAATAGTAACGCTACTTTTATGACACTTTATTTTATTACATTCCTAATGACATTCTGTTTTATTTCCTTTTTGTATCCTGTTTTTTGGCCAATGAATTTGATTATTATTTGGTAATACAGAAATACCTCGCATAGTGCGGCTTAGATTAGACGGGATTCATGATAGTACGGTTTGAAAATTTCAAAACAAACTAAGATTACCAATTACCAATGACCCGCACTATTGGAGGTATTTATGTAATTGAAAAAATAAGAAGGTAATAGCATTTATTTATTTTTATATGCTGTACTATATACTTGTTAATACATAGTAGATTGTAACTGGCTCATCTCATCTTCTCTAAACACATTAAAAAATGAGGATAGACCATAATAAAACCTGATTTGATATAGGTAGTTACGTTCATTGAAACGAAAGTATAATGTGTTGCCATGTAAACATTATATAACAGTTGGTACGCCTTATATCCAGTTGCCGTTGGTAACAATATAAACAAATGGGGTCAGGGATCAAAAATAACTTTTTTGAAAAGTACGTCAATTTTTGTCAACAAATTCATGAATGATTAGGCTAGTTATGCAAATATATGTGGGGCCCGGACCCTCACACCTTCTTAGACGAGGCGCCCCTAAATTAAATTTCATTTAAAACATGAAACATTTTTTTTTTAAATAAAATTTGAAATGTAATTAAATCTGAAATAAAAATCAATTGACCTATAATTTTAATACTGCGGTTCGTTGATGAATTTATGTATTATGCCGCAACGAGTCATGCGGAATTCCCACACTAATTTATGGTGATTATGAATTTAACATTTGCTGATTAATTTCGTGCAGGTTTATTGAAATTTATAAAACAATTACAGGAATTATTTCGCCCTCGCGGTCATTATCCATGGTCCATGATCATTTCCATCATAATCTATCCGTGCGTGCTCATTAATTCCTTCGACCATATGTAATTATGCTTTCACATGTGATTTATCTAATTACCATAAACATTATGCGTTATTATTTAATTTCTTTAAATGCCCACACCAGATTCGTATTGAATTTTTAATTTAAAAAAAGTATATTTTTGTTTATTTAAAATTTAAAGTCAGAACGAAAATTGAAACTTTAGACAACGTTTTTGAAGCAAAGAGCCTTGCTTTAAGATATTGCCATAGTCTATTGAGCCGCACGTAGTATTAAGATCGCTCTATTTGCTGATGAAATACATTTTCCATCATAGACACCTCTGAGAAAGTAAGAAGTCGTAATTTCTCATCAAAAGAGCCGCAAGCGTCTCCGGAGCCGCGATTTGCCGACCTCTAGTTTAGACTATAGTAGTGTAAATTGGTGTATATAGAAATCCCGATAAACTGAAATCCCGTCAATCAAATTCCCGACATTCGAAATCTCGACTATAACGAAATCCCGAGTACATCGAAATCCCGACAACCATAATCCCGGCAGTATTAAAATCCCGACAGATGGTGACTACGCTCCGGAATAATTTAAAAATGTTATTGTAGAAATGTTAAAATATACTGTAGGGATTTTGATACATTGGAGATTTTGATACATTCGGGATTATGGTTGTTGGGATTTTGATACTGTTAGGATTATGTTTGTCGGGATTTTGATTGTCGGGTTTTCGATTGCCACCTAATGTAAATATATTGAGAGCTGAAAAAGAACAATTATTTGTCCTGAAATTGCGGACTTCGTTATCAAGGTTAACGTTAACCGAGGTATGATTGTAACTTAATTTATATCAAGTCAAAACCAAATAAAATACATAATCTGAAATTACAAACAAATAAAACTGTATATTAAGGGTCTATATCGCAAGCCCGACAACCGAATAGGTTGTCGAATAGGAACGGTCATTGAAATTCCGACGTTCGAAATCCCGACTGCATTAAAGTTCCGACGTTTGAAATCCTGACTATTTTAAAATCCCGACTACTATAATCCCGACGTTCGAAATCCCGACTACCATAAAAATGTTATTGTAGAAATTATAATAATAAAAAAATTCGATATAGTCGGGATTTCGAACGTCGGGATTATGGTAGTCGGGATTTTGACATAGTTGGGATTTCGATATAGTCGGGATTTTGAGCCAGCCGGGATTTCGAACGTCGGGATTTCAATAGACGGCTTTTCGGTTGTCAAGCTTGCGATTGCCATCTTTATATGAAATATTGCTTTAAGAAAACTATTTTTTTTTCATTTTCATTCATGTTTACTTAATTACTCCAAAACTAATAAATTTTAAATATATATTGAAGATGGATATTACAGAAGAAACTATAGATAATTGACCCAATTTACCAACATTAAAATCTCCTCTACTCCTCCTCTACACGTATGTAGATAATATTTATACTTTACATAATATTAATGTGGACTTGGTTATCAGAGTTAGCGTTAACCGAGGTATGACTTAGTGTGGTACTGTACGTTATAACGTAAAGTTATGAATTTGCAGAGAAGTTATTTGAGACATGTTAATTTGTGTATGCTTCTTTTAACCTGTTTACACTTTGATGATCGCCGTATCCGAAACCAGATATGGACGAAGGGAGAAAGAGAAAGTCTTTAATAACAAGTGAGCAACAACTGTTTTCGCTCTTTGTGTGTGCATTTGGGGTCGGCGAGGGTGGAGAGCGCAGAGTGGCCACAAATCAACCGTTTTAATAATATTCCCCCTTCGGTTTTTCATTCCGCAGTGGATATCATAACTCGTTGTTTCTTTATGAATATGCGTGTTAGGCCCGAAGCGTAAGAATTAACCGAGAGCCTCAATATTGCGCTGGTGGTTCACTCTCTCTCTCTCTCTCTCTCTTTTATACATGCAAATAAATGAATACATTTTTTCTATCTCGTTTCATCTCGTATGCATACCCTTGGACTGTGGCTCATCGCAGAGGGCGGCCGTCACTTGATAACCAACCACCCCGTTCTACTCTCGCTAAACGGGAGCACCGAAATATGATCGCCACCCTAGGAAAAACCTAGGGAGAGGGTTGGTTTTTATTGCCACTTTCCAATTTAGGTTTTGATGGAAATTACAAATTAAATTTCAACGGACCGGATGAGACGAACGAAAGTGTAGTAATGACAAATTGTAATATGGAAAATGGCCTAAGGAAGAATAAGAAAAAAATATATCACTTCGTAAATTTGTGTTCACTTTAAATTATTTAAATCATAACCCATAAAAATGCATCTTCACAAAGTCATCTTCAAATACAAATGAAACTAAATTAAGTCGTAATAATTAAAAATCATATTACATTTCTTTAGCAAACTTTTTCTCATAAAATCTATAAAATATGCAAATGTACAAATCAGATCCTGAAAAATATACATTTATATACTTATCATCTTTAAAAAGAATCTTAAAGAAACATGAAAAGAACGTTTAATAGCAGTGCCAATGGTATAATTTCAATATCTTCAATTATTTTATTGATAAAAATCCATAAATTTCAAAAATAATGTAATCAAAACTAAATTGTTGTAAATTATTATTTATTATTGATTTAAATAATCTTTTATAAAAATTATTAACTGGTAAAAGCCTAATCTATTAATATTATAATTATTTGTATTTAAAATGTAAATATATATGAGAATAAAGCGTTAGTATATTATTACAGATTATTTATTTTTTTTAATTTTGAATACTTCCATTGATATTTATTAACATGTTTGTTTCAATATTTATTAATTTCTGTTATATTTGTCACAATTTAGTTGTAATAATCTAAAAAATCAATAAATTAAAAAGAAAAACAAATAGTTTAGTACATTAATATAGTTATGATTACGTAAATATATAGAATTAATGTGGTCTCAAATATTTTTAATTGATATTTTAATGTGTAGTGACTTTTTTTCCTGCTAGATAAATTACTTATCTCCTCTGTCCGAAAATATGGTATACATTTTCCAAAAAAATAAATAAAACTAATATTAAATATAAAAAATATTAAATTAATTTTATTATCATTTTTATTATAAGTGAACTTGTTGAACGCTTCTTTTTTTAACAAATACATTTTGTATACATTTCAGTAAATTTATTGGAATTTCCTCCTCCTCTTAACATAATTGATTCCATACACGTTTGTAATGTTATAAAAACGTTATAAAGAGTTTTTCTCTATAAAATTTATTAAATGCATCTTGAACACATTCAATCAATTCATCAATTGTGTTTGGCGAAGCTTCTTGTTGTAGTGATTAAATAGAGTAAAAAAAAAAATCGAGAACGTTTAAATCGGTGGTGGTTGTCATTTAAATTGAATACATTTAAATTGAAATGAAATTAGAGCGGTGACTATTATAATTTTCTTAAAAAACTAATTTTCTGTATTCAAATTCCAACTTAACTCAGAAGCAACGACTCTCAAATATGTTATGTTATTTAGTTATCAATGTAATGTAATGAATATTGAAAGTTACTTTCGAAACTCTAGATAATCTAAGATTTTCATTTAAATGTATATTTTTTTTGAGAAACTGCTGGTCATTTTTTTTAAATTATCTTAATTTTTTTGTAATCAACTAGCAATTAAATAAATAAAATAGTGTAGTATATTAATATAGAAAAGATTGTGTAATATTGTTTAATTACTTTTTAATTGGATAATATTATTAATATTATATTTTATCAAAAAAAAATAATAGATATTTTAATGTGCAGTTATTATTTTTACTGTTAAAGTAATTACATAAAAAATATTGTTTTTCCAGAAAATGAATTCAACTTTATTAATTGTCATTATATTTGTTACAATTTAGTCGAAAATATCGTAAGGTAATACATTTTATAATACTTTTGGTTTATATTGTTAATTTCAGTAGGTAAAAGCATATTAAGAAATACGTTTAAATTTAAACATTTAATAATCTACAGTTCAATTAATAAAATATGATTTTTGAAATAAAAGTAAAGATTATTATTATAGTGATGGATTTCTTTAATAATTAATAAAATAATAGTAATTAGAAAATGTTCAAACACAAATAAAAAAAAATGGACGTAAAGAACTAAAATTTTTCCTATATTAATTGTTTATAATGAATTTATATTATTTTGTATATATTTATCATTACAAATATAAATAAATATAATATTGTATTTATTTTTTTTTATTTGAACAATACATTATTAATATTTAGTAAAAAAATGTTAACTTTATAAATTTGTATTAGTTTTAATTTAGGCTAAAAACTAACCACCAAAGTTTTTTTTGTGAAAAAGTAATAATTGTAGTACGTCTTATATTTGAATATGCAAACATTCCTTTCGATATTTAAAATTACATAATCTAAAATTACAATCAAATTAAACCGTATATAATATTTTGCTACATAGTTACATGCACTGTTTTTGTGCGGTCCTTTTTTATGCGATTTTTTTATGCCAACGTCGTTGGCACCATTATAATGTTTTCCATCAGTGTTCATATTTACAGCCTGCTCAAACAATTCTGTTAGTCGATTTTGATCCAATTCATTACAAGAAAATGCGCGTTTTGTATTAACACGAGTGCAGTGAATTATGTATGTGTATTTTGATAATTTCTCTAATTTCACATTATACAAGAAATTAAATGTTTTTAAATGTTTCCAAGTGTAATTTAATTATTTATTTTTTTGGATGCACTTTCTCATGTATTTCGTAAATCTTTTCACGTATTTTCTAAGTGCAAACTATAAAGCATTGAATGAACTATAAGTCGTTTTTGTTCCTTTTTTTCCGCCTTACCATTATTAAAATCTGAGCATTCTTCCATACATTAAGTTAAAGTTTCACTACAATGTATTAAGTTATATGAAATATTTATAAAATAAATGGTAATCCTATTAGATAGACATAAGTAGACAAATGCTTATTGATCTAATAACGTTAAATACGGATCACCGCAAAACCCACCCCACTAAATAAATCTAAGCCATATCGATTTCATGGGCATTTGCAGTTCGAGCTTCTATGACCTCCAATAAAATGTATCAGTGTATAATCACCACTTAAAACAAAGTCATTCCCATTTCGAAATCGGTTAGGGCAACGAAACTCGCACCTTGATTATACCAAAACGTATTCATGAAGGGCTACAACGTCAAAAAGGGTGAGCCTAATGTATACGCAGAGCAAACATATAAATTACTTTAAAACAAATACCATCCTTCAAACTTGACACATCAGTCAGAGTGTCATGGATGATATGATGATATCATATGAAAGTTTTCGGTTTCGGCACATCAAACGAGCGCGAAAACTTTAAATTCAATTAGATCAAAAATTTTCGTAACGAAAGGCTCGGAATTTTGGCTTTTCGTCCTTTTTTGATGTTAATGGGTGCTGTCACTAATCCGGGGTCGTTCTTCAATCCGTAGTGAGAGAGAAATGAAGGGAAATTGAGATTAGCATTAGTAATTTATAGAGGCTCGCCCCAAGCTGTTGTCCGGCCTTTGGACATTACACTTCATCAAATCCATATACCATGGAGGCCCTCCCGGGTTTCACGGACAAACAGAGCCCAGATATAGGGTATCTCGGGTATCTTCGTCGCCGACCCTCAGGATGTGACATCCCTTAAAAGGGTCACTGTGTGACAAATTCATTATCTGACAAGAACGGAATGAACAATTTATAGGGACGTTTCAGAGTTTACCATCTCCGAGTTGCGAACAAAAAAAATACACTAATATTTCTTGCACGGTAACTTTATTAAATCCTCAACAAAAAAAAGGCAGTTCAAAAGAAGGATATTTATGATCTTAACCATTATCCTTCAACAAAAGCAAACATAAAAAATTAAAAACTTCTTACTTTTACTTATATAATGTATAAGGTAGATACAATATGGATTTATTAACATGTAGCTTTTAGTATAGTTAAGCTATTGGAAATTAATTGTTTGTTAATTTGTATAACAAATTCGAGTATGCGTTAACTTTGAAGATCAAACTGAAGATTTACAAAACAAAAACAAATGTTGAGAGTAAAAATTGATGAAATCAAGACAATAAGCTCATTATTCAAATATATACTTATTTATCTTTTATCTTAAAACTTTAATTACAAATGTTAAGCCTTCTAATATTGTATTTGGTGTAATAATGTCTTCTAAAAAATAATGAAATAAAAATAATAACACAAACTTGAAGTACACTGTGTTAATAAAAAATTAAGAATAAAACTTCAAATTATTCTATCTCAAAGTATAATTTTAGGTAAACTTAACCTACACCTACATTTATTAACGTATGTTTGATAATACGTACATAATTATTTATAAATATTCAAATTTATTTGATTTATGTTCGAGTTAGAATCATTTATGAAAAATAATGAATAGCATAATAGACTTTTTCTAGTTTATACATATTAAAGATAATATTGAAATAGGTATAAGCATATTATGTTGGGTTTCAAGTATAAAGTGTACGTTTATATGAACAGTATGTACTTTCGTGCGAACAAATTGACTTTATTAATTCTAAATTCAGATTAATGAGATTATTTTTTACAAAATAATGAATGCAAGTGCGAATACAAAATGTACGTTTATATGAACATGCGAGCAAATAAAAGTATATTATGTATGCATATATACATTATGTACTTTAACTGAAGGCTAACTGAACAAAATGAATATCATATTGGGGTCCAAGTTCAAAGGGTACGTGTGTAAAAACATCATGTACAATCAAACGAAATAACACGTGTATGTATGCCATAAAAAAACAATTGTACATTAATTTAACGTACGTCGAATAACGTAATAAAGTGAGTGTGTGTAACTGTATAATAAGCATATAATGTTGAGATTCGAGTACATAGTGTACGTTTGTATGAACGTCAATGACGTTCGAGTAAACAAATTGATACGTATACTAACAACATAAATTCATATATTAATATAAGAATTCAAAATTATATTAACTTATATTATTTTAGGATATCTGTGGTAACGTACATAAAAACGTACATATTATGCACGTTAGTTGAGCGCTGACTACAAAATGCATATCATGTTAATGATCGAATACAAAATGTACGTATGTATGAACATTCAGCAACGTTCGTGCGAACGTCTATACCAAAAAAACATATGAATACATTTCAAACATGACTGCACATAATGTTAGGGTGCGAGTACAAAGTGATCTGATTGACACTTATATACTGAAAAACATAAATGTATTCATTTTTTTAAGACTTCAAAGTTTTAGGAACATACATTATTTTCGGGTTAAATTACAAAATACATACATACAACTTGTACGTTACCTGGCTGTAACAAAATGCATAAGATGAAACGTTTCGTTACAGCGTGTGCTTGTAATTATAAAATTCAAATATGTTTCAGGCTAAATGGCAAAAGTTAATTTCGAGATGGCAAACTTGGATGATGAGCATGGGTTCACCATCGTGTTTGCTTACGCCTCACTTTTTCCTACTCTCAATCTCCACCAAATTAGCATCTTAAGATTGCGCCCTTCAGGTAAGGAGACGTAATAATTTAGGAGATAAGAGCCCGGGGGGCGGCGGTTTCGGTTCCCCCCAAAAAGGCGCCCTTCCCGTTTATTTTAATTACATGCACCGTTCTGCCGCCCCCGAGGCTCTATTAGCATACGGAATCCACCGTTCATTCACTCTCTCACTCTCTGTTTGTATGAGCGCATTTCCCTTTGTTGTATATGTGTCTAACCTTTCTGGATGACTCCATTTGGATGCTGAGTACAGTGCCCAGTTTTTGGGTAGACGGGAAACGTGCGCCGAGTGTTTCGCGGGGTATGGATTTGCCATTAAAGGGGGCGCGCGCGGCAGGGCGCACACCAGGGGCGTAGCGATGCGGGGGTGTGCAGCAGCCCACGTGCGTTGTAACGTACCCCCATAGTCAATTAAACCAAACAAACAAACAAACAGAAAACGGATTGTGCCATTAGTTGATACGTATCAGCAGACCCACATTCTAAATTCTTAAATTATTCTTTTTTTTTAGAATAGTAAAAATACACATTTCTTCACAGTATATTTTGATAATTCCAATTATTCTGTGTACTCGTATTCGGAATATATTATTAACATAATAATTATAGTATCAAAACATTTTAATTAATGGGAAATAAATAAATTCATGAATAAATCAAAATATGTTTTTATTCATCAAGTTTTCAATATAATAAACGCGATTTATATGTATGCTGAAGCACAATTTAAAACAAACATTTGCTAAATTTACGTCGACTTAGAAAAGATGATATTAGTAATCATCTTTCGTTTGAAACATATATATTGAGCATATATTTAAAACAGTCATAAACAATTCAAAGTATACCAAATTTCAAACATTCAAAAAATTTCCTTCGATGTCAATAATTTAAAATATAGGCTTAATTTCAAAGATTTAAAAATTATCGTAAATTTCAACTATTCAATATGTACCCTAAATTTCAAAGATTCAAAAATTTCCGTAAATTTAAAAAACTCAAATTGTACAGTAAATTTCAACAATTCAAAAATTTTCGTAAATTTAAAAGATTCAAAAATTTCCGTAAATTTCAACGATTCAATATATACCCTAAATTTCAAAAATTCAAAAATTACCGTAAACAATTCAACAATTCAAAATAAAACGTAATTGAATTTTTTTTGTATATTTTAACAATTCAATAAATACCGTAAAATTTATCAATTCAAAATATTTAAAACATTTAAAAAATACTCGCATGAGTGACAAGAAGAGAAGTCTCGGATTGTGAGCCTGCTACATGATTTTCAAAAGTTGTGTTCGCAAGCCCGACAACCGAAATCCCGTCTATCGAAATCCCGACGTTCGAAATCCCGGCTAACTCAAAATCCCGACGTTATTAAAATCTCGACAGTGTCTTTTATTATATATTTATACAATAACAATTTTATGGTAGTCGGGATTTCGATAAAGTCGGGATTTTGATTGTCGATATTATGGTAGTCGGGATTTTTATTGTCGGGATGATGGTAGTCGAGATTTTGACATAGTCGGGATTTTGATTATCGGGATTTTGACATAGTTGGGATTTCAATATAGTCGGGATTTTGATTGTCGATATTATGCAAGTCGGGATTTCGATATAGTCGGGATTATGGTAGTCGAGATTTTGACATAGTCGGGATTTTGATTATCGGGATTTTGACATAGTTGGGATTTCGATATAGTCGGGATTTTGATTGTCGATATTATGATAGTCGGGATTTCGATATAGTCGGGATTTTTATTGTCGGGATTATGGTAGTCGAGATTTTGACATAGTCGGGATTTCAATATAGTCGGGATTTTGATTATCGGGATTTTGACATAGTTGGGATTTCAACATAGTCGGGATTTTGATTGTCGGGATTATGGTAGTCGGGACTTTAATACAGTCGAGATTTCGATACAGTCGGGATTTTGATACAGTTGCAATATAGACCCGTATTTCTTTTTATTATACTCTGAATATATTAACCATCTTCGATTTTTTTTTGTCACTTTGCAAATATAATTTGCGTTTGCTGTAAAAATGTTTTGTGTTCAGACATTATTATAGTATAGAAACAAACCATGTACGTTTCTTAAATAATCTAATATAAATATTATAAAAAGACCTCCACAAAGACCCCGGGTCGATTCAAGTAATATAAACAAATGGAGTCACTTCACCCTGATTGAATAGTTACTCGTGTTACTAGTAATTCTAATTGCATCTTAGTTTTGTTTGTGATCACACATATTGCCAAACTTGTGTTCGGACTTAATTGTGATTCTTTTGTGCAAAATTTAATAACATTTGCGTGTCTCCGAATAAAGAGCGAAAGAATAAAAATAACCGTAGATATGAAAAGCAAAATCATTAAAAAGCGAGACCAAGTTATACTTTTTTTCCGGCATGGATCACATTGTCGTATTTTACATTAGTTTATATTTCACTATACGAGTAAAAACCGGAAATTTTGCAACGAAAATACTCCACTGTAGTTTATACAAATGTAGATACTAGATGTTATAACGCGTAGTTTGTGGGTCGATACACCTCTGGAATAGAATACAGCTTTAAGACATGTGCGTGGCTTCGCCGTGCTTTTTACCAGTCCGCGAATATCAGGATAAACAAATATGATATTTACTTAAATAAGCTATCTGAATAGTTTGTCAAGTTGTAATGTTAGGCGTAAATTAAGTATATTGTGTAGGCACGTTTAACTGAATTCCTCCATTGTTACGAAGCCAAAACTGTTTTTGCAGTCGATACGCTTCCGGCACAGAATTCAGCCAGCATGAGGACACGTGCGTCGCGACGCCGTGCACTCGAGCGACTTTTACCAGTCGAAATGAGTGGGGCGGGGAGGGAATATTTGCACGCAAAATTATTCATCTCCTGTTTTGAATTCTTGATCAGCGTGCGCCAATATTGACTCACCTGGACGGTTTCCTGGGGGCTGTATTTCCGTTGTTCGGCGGTCATTTCATCCTTTGCTCGCCGCAGTCCACGTGCCTCCACCAAAAAAAATATATAGAAACTTCCCCCTTTCGCAGCACAAACGCGTGCACCCTAAACACAGAAACAAATGTAGAAATGAAAACATTCACACATAAATTCCGAAAATGAACGAAAGACAAAAAGGTAGCTTAATTATTTGCAAACAAGGCTTTTGGTCATGTCAATGTATCTTATATTCGTTCTTTTTCGACGTGCTCAAGTTTCCGCAAGTTTCCTTATTAAACCGCCTCAAAGATCCTTGTTCCGAGAGAAGGTTGGGGGGATTTAAACGAAAACTTTAAACCATAATTTACGATCCTGTTTTCGGATGCGTATTGCTCGTATAATGAGCTTTGCGGCAACAGCTTACGTAACATTAAATCGAGGGGGCGCGAGACGCGTGGGCGGCAGCGGGAGGCGGATTTAGACTGATTGTGGGTATGTGTGTACAAGTGCGTAGGGGACCACATGCTGCAAGCACTTCCGGCTCTTGGACAAGCCCAGGTGCAGTAATTAGAGATCGATATAATGCTCGGATAACCAATTTCCTAAGTGCACTCAATGGTGCAGTGTGTTACAGTTTCCTTTTTCCTTGTTGCTTTTTTTTTTGCATCATCCCCGACATTTGCCAACCCTTTACATCGCATAAACTGTTCGAGCAGCTATATTTCAAAGTCACAAAGAGAACCAATTCCAATATTGCTCTCCAATGATGCACTAAAGTTTATTTACTGACGACGGCAACTCTCATCTGACATACTTCAATTTTGATTATCAATTTATATAAAATGCAGCTAGCGTTAATCAAACGTGTTAATTTTATTTTCATTTATGTTTGTATTTTGGTTATTTATCAACATAATGAAAAAAATAATAAACTGTGTATCCACGTGTAAATCTAAATTGTAACTTTTTTTAATGTAAAACTCTGTAAATCTCAAAAGTATCCAAAAACGGGTCTATATCGAAAGCCCGACAACAGAAAGACCGTCTATTGAAAGTCCGACGTTCGAAATCCCGAGTGTATCGAAATCTCGACTACCATAATCCCGACTGTATCGAAATTCCGACTACCATAATCCCGACAATCGAAATCCCGACAGTGTCTTTTATTATTATAATTTGTACAATAACATTTTTAAATTATTGTACTATATTTTAATAGGTACGACGGATACTGAAAAAAAAATTTTGAAGACTTAGGTCAATGGCTCTTTTGCCCGATTAGTAATTGTTACTATTTTTTCTTAATAACAATAAATAATATTAATTATTATTGTTTTTTTTTCGTTGACTTATTCATCATAAAATTTAAGAATAAGAAATATTCTATAATAAAATTAGTTTATGTTATTAACAATAAATAACAACAATTAATATTCTTATTAAGTTTTAGATTGTTGGGATTTTGATATAGTCGGGATTTTGATTGTCGGGATTTTGATTGTCGGGATTATGGTAGTCGGGATTTCGATATAGACGGGATTTTGAACATCGGGATTTCGATAGACGGGATTTCGTTTGTCGGGCTTGTGATTGCCAACGTCCAAAAACGCATAAATAGTAAAAGCGAAAACGTGTAAAGAAAGTACCGTATAAAACGAGGGATAGATGTATGTTAAAATGTTATTGTTAGAAATTCATTTTTTAATATCAGTACAATCACGTTTATTTTTTTTGGTTCATAGTTATTTTTATCTAATTTTTATATTGCAGTTTGTATCTGCAGTAATCTTATCAATTATTTTTTATTATTAATGAAATAAAAAGGTCTTACGTTAAAACAATAAAATATGAATAATAATTGAAACTTATTAAAATTAATATTTTCTTAATCGCTTAACTCAAAAGCCGAGAAAAACATATGTTTTTCTTTAAATATGATTTTTGTACATATGTATGTAAAAAAAAACTAAATAAATTTCATTTAAATTAAAAAGGAAAAACTAGAAGAAAATAAAAATATATTATAACTTTAGTATCTTTATTAACTTAATTTCAATTAGTACGGTTTGAAAATTTCAAAACAAGCAAAATATTAATTGATGAAAATATAAATAAATTAAAAAAAAAACAGTACAGGAAATTATATATAAAAGATTTGTTTTCATTATTTTTATGCTTATAACTTAGATGTAAAGTACTTGATTAGACTGTTTTCAAACTGTTCTTTATATTGGCGGAAGTGATTACAAGTGATTACTGTGCGAGGTATTGCAGTATATATTAATTACCTACCACGACCGGTCAAATGACCATTTTATTTAATTTTGATTAGAATTTACATCGCATTTGCACCGCCTTTAAATTTCACGACATTTTATATAATATACGCACAATACATTATGTCAATATTCAGTTTTTTATTGTTTGCTTTCTAATTTGAATTCATTTGACCGATTATATCTTTTTGTAATTATATTCTCTCGAATACTCAATTCAGTAACTATAATGTCGTTACAAATTAGTAGAAACGTATACAGAATGTGTAAGAAATATAACCATAGACATTTTTTTTCAAATCTTGTCGATAGCAACTAAACTTTTAGAAAAAAAAACTGACAATTTACAAAATAAACCAGAAACTTATAATAACACTAAATTAAGTACAGATGTGAGTGACCAAATACCCAGAAAATACACGGTAACATCTAATTCTTGAATTTGACCGTTTACATGTATTTTTCAATATCATTAACAATGACAAAAACACTAACAAAATCTATATGATATGTAAAATGTATGGAAGCCTTGTTGTAGAAAATGCAATGAAAACGAATTAAATGTACATTATTTACTTCTAAATGACTATATTTTTTTCACTGTCAAATTGTCTATTATGTTCATTTTATATTAAGAAATATAAGTTGTTTTAACTAAAACTAAAAATTAAAATGATAATAATATTGGGGATACAATTAAATAGTTCTTTGAAAGCTAAAAGAAATACATTCTGCTTTATAGGTCTTGTATATTTGTTAAGCAAAACAAACAATAATTAAATATTATTCATTCGTTTTCTTTTATTTTATCTTCCATGTAATTTCTTACATGACTTACATGTCCTGATAATTATAAATTGTTTATTTTCTAAAATACATTATAAAAATGCATTTCTTGTCTTTTCTAGTGTGATTTTTAACCTACGGTTTTTGAAGAATACAGGACTGGAGGGCAATGATGATGTGACAACTGGGAGCAACGCAATTTACACTATCTGATTCATACGCCTCCAGACAATCATATAGTCCACAAACTTGACAAACGACCTTTTTCCACGCCACTAGGAGACATTCATTTCCTTTTATCAGTGTTCGCTTCATAAACTTGCACAGAAAAAAATAACGTATATAGATCTTCAACATAGTGAAGAACAAAATATAGTAACACTTCGTTTAGTACTTAGGATGCGTTCCTAGACTATACGCAAGGGCTTCTTTAGGAAGAAAACATCGTTAATTAACGAAGTCATATTAAAAGAAAGTTATTTTAACATATAGTAAATTTGGAGTTTTTTTTTAAATTTCAAATGAACTGCGTTATATCGGGGAAACGTTAAACAAGGTCTTACTGTACCGTAAAAACAGGAAAGACTAATGTAAAGAAGTCACGATTGCTTAACTCATAATAGTTTTAAAGACACGTTGTCTTTTTAATATTCTATTAATAGTAAAATTATTAATAATTTTTTGTAGAATTAAGAAACTATTAATATTTCATATTTTCTTCTATTCTATACTTTAATATTCAAAATTCTTGGTGTTTAGAATCCAACACTGTATTATTTCATAACAAAAATCTTGTAATAACTTTGAATATCACAAGAAAATTGGATAAAATATATTGAAATTTAATGAGCGACATAACATTAACTTTACGCGAATATCACATTTCACAATAAACTGTAATACCATACATCCGCTCAATTAAAATGGATATAAAAACCGGTGGATTACCTGCAAATTCAATCATTTCGATTTGAACATTCAAAGATGTTCCACGAAAATAACAAGAAAGTCTACGACCTTAAACTAAACAAGCTTCAAGAGAAAAATGAGAATTTGAAGACGTATTGTTGTTTGATGATTAGATGCAGGTATTTCATCTGCAGCAAACTTAATAAAGAAAATTATCGAGAAGAACAACAAGAACATTATTCACCTGAAGACTGAGCTTTTGGTTTTGGAATCATTCGATATAAGCGAATAGATAGGATTTTTACAATGACGAGGAGAGACAAATTATACTAAAAAAACCTCTTCTATATTAATTATCATTTACTTAATTTAAAAACTTATATAGTACAAACCAATTAATTTGTGTATCCAAAACTATCAATAAAAAAACTGTTCACATTGCAATCATACACGCAAAAATTGTAAATTGAAAACTGAATCGACATTCACATGAAACATTCTGATGATGTTTCACGTGTATGTTGAAATATTTACGATTTTATTTATTTTCATTTTATTTTTTTGGCAATTGATGCGGTGAGGTGGAATTTGATGCGGATACGTGCCACGTATTCATTTCCTGTGTTGTCAGACGAAATCCGTTAAATTGCCTGCATCGGACATTGATGCGTATTATTTGACTGTCTGCTAAAATGAAACGCTAAATACGCAATTCATCGAATACAATCAATTTTTTTTATTTGTTTGTTTTGAAATTGAATGTTTGTCCTTTGTCGTTCATAGAAGTTTTCAGTCTAAAAAATGAGTACAAAACATTTATGATTAATTGCATAATATCATATTTTGCATTACGTAATCTTTAATAAGTTCATGTTTATATGAAATAAAATCTTTTAATTTGTCTTAAATTATTGTAATATATGTTTCATAGATTTCAAGCTATTGTTGATGAAATAACAAAACCCAATTCTATTTGTTTGAAAATAATAGATTAAATAGTTTTTAGATGGTAGTGAGCTGTTTTTACTAGTAGAAAGGGTAACGTTTATTATTGTCGAGAATGGAAAATATTTCATTATTTTTAATCTCCAAAAATTAGAAAATAACTAAATTAAACTTGTTTGTGAAAATGGAAAATACAAAATTCCAGACAATTTCCTTTAGTCACAAATAATTACAAAAAGTTACTTAAGGTCACAAATAAACAAAAATTCCCGGAAATTTTATTTAGTTAAATAATTAAAACTTTAAGCATAAAAATGACAATTGATACATTTTCTTCTATTTTTTTTTAATTATTTTTGCCTTTACCATTGATATTTGCCATTATATTGTTAAGTCCTTTCAATTTAAAACAGACTGAATTTTAGCTACGGAAACGTGTAACATATATGCAACTTAATAAACATCTACAACAGACTATCATAAATGGAGCATTACTATATCGGTTTTAAATAAGATCATATTAATAAATATATATTTACACAGATAATAGTATACATATTAGTTTTTTTTTGTTAGTATTCTAAACACTTATATATATTGCAATAATTCGCTTAGTTTGGGTTCCACCAATATCACGGACTGTGAAACACAGAAATAAACTTGATCGTATAAAGGAATTAATAAACGATAATTTATGAGAAGATAATTCTGTATAATATTTTTAGAATTTGTTTTGCTCAAATAAATCTTAGTTTGTTTTCAAATTTTCCAACAGAACTATAGTAAATCCGGACTGATCAAAGCCGGACTATGCCAGATATGTCTATACTTTATACTTGTTGAGAATATTGAAAACAAGTGTTATATGTTTTAGCTAAAGACATTTCTTTGTAGTTAATATTGGTGAGCTTTAGAGAATTTTTACAGTTACATAATATAATACTATATAATATTGTCTACTAAGTCATGTCATACAAATCAAAGTTTTTTTAACCATTTTTTCTGTGTCAACCAAAATATATGTTCGTCGCTGGATTGATTTTTTTTTGCTAAAGGAATTTTATACAATTGTTTGGTTTTATAGAAGTTATGAAAGTTAAGCAATGTATATGCACATGAATTGGCGGTAGTTTTGGAAAGTAACAATTTTTAATATTACAAATTACAGGGGTTTTTTATATAATTTATAATTATATTTTAATAAAACTCATGTATCATCAATTCATTTCATTCAACAAATATAATATTGTAAAACTCAAAGTAATTTGTCGTCTCTGGAATATCATTTATAGATTATGCAAAATCGGATTTGCGTAATCGGGGATGCACTGAAAAGGCGGAGAAGATCGGCGAAATTTTGCACGGTTTGCATTTCTTCGGTCGAAACTCGTGGAACTCCACCCTCCTGCACGAAATACGAATTATTCTTTAGGGTGAATGCGTCTAGAGTCCACAGACCCACTAAAACACATTTCACTTTAATTGCTTTTAAAAATAACGGAAATGCAATTTCTCACTCCAGAATGTCCCTCGCAATATGCAATTAACGTTAAAATCATTTAGCATGCTTTTCGAGGCAATTGCCATAATTTAGTTTCAAGTCAGCCCATATTGCAAATTATACTTTAGTTCTTTTAAATTTAGTAATTCAATCGTAGATAATTACAGAAGAACTAAACTAAAGACATTAATGAACTCTCAAGTACATGCGCTTGTATTTGTTACGTAGATCTAGAGCAGAGGTTCCCAAACTTTTTTGTGTCGTAGATCCCTTGCCATGTTTTTCCCTACTTACCTGATATTGATTTTTTGTAAATTTATTATTTATATTGGGACATCTTTATAATTATTAAGATCTTTGCTCTGAGACTGCGCGTATACTTGTAACAAGATGATACTGGTATATTATTATGTGCAGGTTTTTACAAGTTCAAAATGTATTGCAACCACAAAGCGAATGTCTACATCCTACAACTTACACAATTACATCATAGGTACTTTTATAAATAATGTATATGTTTTTATATTATAAGATAGTATAATGTAAGTAAATAGGTACTATCAGTGTATGTTGATATCCACTATCGTGGACCCCCATTTTCATTTCATGGACCCCCAAATTTTTTTTCGCTGACGTAGACCCCTTGCAGGTTCTCATAGACCCCCTGGGGTCGATTTAGACCACTTTGGGAATCACTGATCTAGAGGGATTGTCCGGCGGTGAATTTACCGGACATCATTGTATGTTTGTGCGAAAAAAAAAACGGTTTTCGAATTTCAACTTGTCTACTAAAATACTAAAAATAGAGACAAAAGGTTGTTTACAAGTTATTATCTTTTTATTTAAAAATTTAAAATAGTAACAAAATAAAATCTCACAAAAAAAAACTTAAAATTTCTATAATATTACTATAAACTATAACAAAATCAAATTTACTCCATAGAAACGCTCCGTTCCAGATGTCACTCCCCATAGAACCCGTACGACCAGTCGAGGTGATGGATGTCATCAATAACTTGAAACTGAGTTACGACCTGATAACGATAAGGGTGATGAAGGAGCTACCCAGAAAGGCCATAGTACTGCTGACGACCATCTTTAATTCCCTGCTGAGAACGAGTTATTTTCCCTCCCACTGGAGGAAGATGTGATTCCAGACCTTCTTCTTGTTCTTAGATCGCCGACTCACGTGGAAGAAGCACATCGCAACTAAAAGGAAGCAACTGGGCATCAAGTTCGCGAAATTGTACTGGCTGATCGGCAGAAGATCTCCACTATCCCTCGACAACAAAGTATTAATCTAAAAAACAGTGCTGAAGCAGGTGTGGACTTACGGCATCCAGCTTTGAGGAACAGCCAGCAATTCCTTGTGCAAGACCCGTAGTACGTAACGAACGACACGATACACAATAACCTCCAAATGAACACCGTTAAGAGTGAAATCCCCATGTTCAGTGCCTGTTACCAGAACAGACTGGAAAACCACCCCAATAGTCTAGCGTCATCCCTGGATTTTAATCAAATAATTAATTTATTTTTATATTTTATGTCTGGCCTCAAAAAACGGTTTTTTAGTATGAAAAAAAAAACGGTTTTCGTATTTTATAAATTTCATCAAAAAATAACGATTTTCGAATTTTATAAAGTTATTCAAAAAAACCGGTTTTCCACAATCGGATTGCAAAAACCGACAAACCCTAATTAGTAAGTTGTAACGCAAAACTTCAAGTGATTTTCGTTATAAATTGATATATTTTATTTTATTTCAAAATTAAAATTACATAAACTGAATACATTGTTAGCTTTTTATTGGCAAGAGATTTATTATACTTCTTGCATAAAACTGACACAAGATTACATATAATATATTTAATATACAACGGAAAATAATGTGTATGCTAAAATAGAATATACGGCAAAGTGGACCATGTAATACAGAGTTTTCAATCTGAAATGTATAGAAATAAATGAAAGAAAAAAAAAATATTTGAAGTTAGATACTTACATCATTAATTTAGTGGAGGACGTTGGATTTTCGGTTAATTTCAAATTGAAATAATGCTGTATGATGAAATTGCAAGTATTTAGAGCACAATTTTCATAAAATTCTGGATCGTCCAGTTTGATAATAAAATTATCATCGTTTGGAGCATCCGTTATGATATCGACAAATTTACTATTTTGTATATCCCATTCATTGTTACTGAAGTATTTAAGAACACTTTGGCTTGCAAACACATTTCTCTGCACTTTGACCAAACTAAAAGGACAACATTTAACAATGAAATTACAGTATATGATGATGCGCGCTTACAAAGGTTTCCCTATCTTCAGGTTAATGAAAACATCACCGATGACACTCGGCAACAGTTGGAAAATCATGGAGTACAGGTAATATAACATTTGCGATTTAATTATTACTATGTGAGGATACCAGTTGTAGACTGTACAGGTTTTCAAGCACGAATTGTTTGAGGCGGTTATACATATTTCATTGTTAATATCTAGCAGTTCCTTGCAGCTACCATTGTAAATGCTTACCGGCTCTTCGCTAAATTTTTATGATTATAAATAATAATTTTGACCTGTACAAGAAGTAATTTCTAATATATTCACCTTTGGCCAGTTCCTTTCATCCAAACGGAATTAACCAATCCTTTCACAATATAATCTACTGGCACCGCTTCCGATCTGAACGATAAACTGCTGTTTATGCATTTCAGCAAACCTGAGAATATGCACATATTCATTATTTAACACTTCGAGATTTATTGTTCACAATAATAACCTGAGATAGTCCCAGCTAAAATGCCAATGTGTCCGGTGAAACCTTCGCTATAACCGGGAATTGGATCATCGACAACACTGAACACTGCAAAATAAGCTTATTCATGAAAATAGTCGAGAAATGCTTCAGGACGAACCTATTGCAGGCCTCAAGATTATGGTAGGAATTTTTCCGACGCAAAGATCAAGCACGACTTGCTCAGCCTGAGCTTTAGTGAAAGTATACGTATTTTCTTTCACACCTTTCATTTTAGCGGTGATTACGTTCAGGATGTGCCTATCCATAGATTCAGCAATTTTGATTGTTTTCCTCCAATCACCGTATGGTTCGTACGTTTTTTCCTTTATGCATTGATTTTCGTGATGGCAGTAAGAAGTGGAGACGTATAATAAAATCTATTTACATTATTTTTTAAATTAGTTTGTCAAGGATATAGGTTTAATTTTACCGTTTTCTTTTTCATGGCCAATGCCAGATTGCAGATTTCCCTCGTACCTCTAATGTTTATTAACGCAGAATCACTCAAAGGAGCCTGGAACTTAACAGTAGCAGCAACATGGAAAATGACATCGACGTTGTTCACAAGTAAATCGTAATTATCAGGCGATAATCCTGCAAAACACTGTGAATGAATCCAAATATAAACGCGACAAGAAGCTCACCTAAATTTATTTCAGAAATATCACCTGCTACGAATTGCAGTTTCTTCATATTCTCCGGGTGCAACTCTTTCACCTTATCAAACAACTAAAACAAATCAATTGTAAGCAATTGCTATTAACTCATTATTAAATTTACGATTTTATCTGTTATGCTTTTCATGCGATCCTCCAAAGTTTTGTTTTTTTTCGGTCGAAGTAAGATGTAGATCTTTCCTATATCGGGACAACTTCTGAGCAACTTCTCTACCAACACTTTCCCAATGAACCCCGAGGCGCCCGTCACGAAAACGGACTTTCCACGGTAGAACTCGGGAATTGTTGCAATCGTATCAATCATTTTTGCAAGTACAGGGTGCAAAATGATACTGCACATTAATTTATAGTTCTATTAAAATAGAAACATGTCATTGTAACTCAATAATAGCGGATGTAAAATAAATTTTTTCCAATCATCTGCATAACACTGACAATTTTAATATAACATTTTTTAAACAATTATACGAACTCTTCTACTTGTAATATTTTTCTACATCAGGAAATAGTGGATTCATTGTCTATTTATGATTTTTAGCTTCCAGCCATCAAAACAATATCAATTGTTTCAAAAGTTCGTATATATATACGTATTATATTTGACGCCATTCGCTATCAAATTTTAGCATTGCTAATTTTAAGTAATAAGATGCAGAATATTTATTTTTAATGTTTGTTACGTAGGAGATTGTACAGGATACAATTGCAGAATATAAAAAAAAAACATAATATAGAATGACATATTCAAAATTATTTGTTCTTAATTTATCTATTATTATCATTCTCTCCTTGTGATATTTTCAGACGCACTATACAAAAGTTTCTTGTTTTTCGTATTTTCGATGCCGAGAATAAAACTACATCTCATTCTATGTTGTTTTGGCATCGATTCAAGTCTACTATGATAACACACTATGAACTAAGATTAGATTCCTTCCTACGAAATGTTCAAAATAATGTAACAAATAAAACAGAAAAATATTGGAACAAAATATCTTTATTTCTCAACATAATCTTGATACACTTTTCTCATTGATGTTCAAGAGCCCTTTTTATAGCGAGATCGACGGTTTTCAAAATAGTCAGCTACAACAGACTCTATCACTCCATTTTTTAATAATTTTAGGTATGCCTTCAGAATATTCCATTTGGAAGGTACTGAAGAGCGGCAGCACGTAACTTTAAAAACAAGTCGGTCAGAAGAATTAACTCTAAGTATGGGTATGTTTTACCCAATGCTCGCGTCCACAAGGGTTAAAAGAGGAAAATAATTTGAGGGTGCTAAATTTGGCGAAGAAACAATTTGAACTTTAACTCATGACTATTAGCCATTGTGAGAAAACAGCTTTCTCGTGTCCAAATTTTCGGTCAATATGCGATAAACAGCAACTACGATGTTCGTTTTTGCAGGTTATTCGACTTCGTTTAAATTCTGCCACCCAATACTTTATTGTTGTAAACCAGAGGCGATCTATCATAAAAGTTTTAGGCAACAAACGATCGACTAGGCACTTGTATTTAGTGCAATTTTAGTAAATTGAATGTCAGAAATTTCAAAAATAGAATATCTAATCGATCAACTTAAAAACCTACGATGCGTTTAAAAACATATCTTTGTACATAAATTTGTGTTCGAAAGGCATTAAAAATAATAAGTGTTGTATATATTACATATATTGAAACAGTCGAATCATTGACAAGCCATCAATTCAATGGATCGACTGTTTCACTGCTTTGAAAAAAAAAATAAGAAGTCACTAGCGATTACAATGCAGGGGATTTGAATAAATTGCATTTTACATCCGCTATTATTCAGTTACAATAACATGTTTGTGTTTCAATTCAACTATATAATAGATGTGCAATAATATTTTGCATCTTGTAGTTGCAAAAATGGTTGATACGATTGCAACAATTCCCGAGTTCTACCGTGGAAAGTCCGTTTTCGTGACGGGCGCCTCGGGGTTCATTGGGAAAGTGTTGGTAGAAAAGTTGCTCAGAAGTTGTCCCGATATAGGGAATATCTATATCTTACTTCGCCCTAAGAGAAACGTAACATTGGAGGATCGCATGAAAAGCATAACGGATAAAATCGTAAATTGAATAAAGAATGAATAAGCAATTGATTACTATTGATTTGGTTTAGTTATTTGATAAGGTGAAAGAATTTCATCCGGAGAATATGAAAAAACTGCAGTATGTAGCCGGTGATATTTCTGAAATAAATTTAGGTGAGCTTCTTGTCGCGTATAATTTTGGATTCATTCACAGTGTTTTGCAGGATTATCACCTGATGATTACGATTTACTTGTGAACAACGTCGATGTAATTTTTCATGTCGCTGCTACTATTAAGTTCCAGGCTGCTTTGAGTGATTCTGCCTTAATAAATATTAGAGGTACGAGGGAAATCTGCAACCTGGCATTGGCCATGAAAAAGAAACCGGTAAAATTATAGAGAAATCTTTTAAAGTAATTTAAAAAATAATACACAATGTAAGTAGATCTTATTATACGTCTCCACGGCTTATTGCCATCACGAAAATCAATGTATAAAGGAAAAAACGTACGACCCATACGGTGATTGGAGAAAAACAATCAAAATTGCTGAATCTATGGATAGGCACATCCTGAATGTAATCACCGCTAAAATGAAAGGTGTGAAAGAAAATACGTATACTTTCACTAAAGCTCAGGCTGAGCAAGTCGTGCTTGATCTTTGCGTCGGAAAAATTCCTGCCATAATCTTCAGACCTGCAATAGGTTTGTCCTGAAGCATTTCTCGACTATTTTCAATAATAAGCTTATGTTGCAGTGTACGTGGTTGTCGATGATCCAATTCCCGGTTATTGCGAAGGTTTCACCGCACACATCGGCTTCTTAGCTGGGACTATCTCAGGTTATTATTCTGAATAATACAAATCTAAGTGTTAAAAATTGAATACTTGCATCTTCTCAGGAATGTTGAAATGCATAAACAGCAGTTTATCGTTCAGATCGGAAGCGGTGCCAATAGATTATATTGTGAAAGGATTGGTTAATTCCGTTTGGATGAAAGGAACTGGCCAGAGGTGAATATATTAGAAATATCTTCTTGCACAGATATTAATATTAATAATAATAAATTAGCAAAGAGCCGGTCAATATTTACAATGGTAGCAGCAAGGAACTGCTGGATTTTAACAATGAAACATTGATGACCGCCTTCAACAACTCGTTCCTGAAAATCCGTACAGTCTACAACTGGTATCCTCACTTAGTAATGATTAAATCGCAAATGTTATTTTACCTGTACTTCATGGTTTTCCAACTGTTGCCGAGTATCATCGGTGATATTTTTATTAACCTGAAGAAAGGGAAACCTTTGTAAGTGCGTATCATCATTTACTGTAATCTCATTGTTAAGTGTTGTCCTTTTAGTTTGGTCAAAGTGCAAAGATATATATTTGCAAGCCAAATTGTTCTTAAATACTTCGGAAGTAAAGAATGGAACATAGAAAATAGTAAATTTATCGATATCATAACGGATGCTCCTAACGATGATAATTTTATTATCAAACAGGACGATCCAGAAATTTATGAAAATAGCATTGTAAATTGCTCCAATTTCATCGTACAGCATTATTTCAATTTGAAATTAACCGAACATCCAACGTCCTCCACTAAATTAATGATGTAAGTATATAACTTCAACTATTTTTTTTTCCTTCAATTTATTTCTATATATTTCAGATTAAAAACTCTGTATTACATGGTCCACTTTGCCGTATATTCTATTTTAGCATACATGTTATATTCCGTTGTATATTAAATGTATTCTAAGTATTCTTGCGTCTTTTTTAATTAACAAGTATAATAAATATCTTTACCTGTTCACTAGTTTTTTTTTTCTAAAATTATGTACCGTTTACCGATAAACAAAAATCAGTGAAAATTTGCCTATTTTTCGAACAAATAAAAGTTAATTTCATAAACATACATTCAAAAACTATTTTAATTACAGTGGAACCTCGCTTAACGAGCAAAATAAATTGTACGAAAAATGACTCGCTTAACGACGATGAGAAGAGAAGTCCCGAATTGTGCGCCTGCCAAATCATTTGCATAACTTGTAGTACACATATTATGTGTATTTTTGAATATATTAACCATCTTCGATTTTCTTTGTCATCCTTGTTTAAAGCGGACTATACTTTATATAATTTGTGTTTGCTCTAATTGCAAATCACAAATGTATTGTGTCCAACCTTTATTATAATATATTAACACACTATGTTTGCTTTTTTATGTAAACAAATATTAAAAGTATAAAGAGACCTCCACCAAGTCCCCGAATTGATACAAGTAACATACCTGCTCAAATATGTGTGTAAATTGGAAAACTGTTTCTGGTGTTAATGGTCATTTTAGTTGTATCTTAGTGTTGTTTGTCTTCACAAAATTTCCAAACTAGTGTTCAGAAATGTTATTTGTGTTTTTTTTTGTACAAAATTTAATAATACTGGCATGTCTCCAAATAAAAAGCTAAAGAATAAAAATAACCATAGATATTAAAAGCAAAATCATGAAAAATCGAGACCGGATTAATGAAATTTACATTGGTTTATATGGGGAAAACGTGTTTCACTATACGAGTAAAAATCCGAAAATTTTGGAACGGATTAAACTCGTTAAGTGAGGTTCCACTGTATTTCTTCTGTATTATTATATGAATATGATTTATTTGGATTATATTCGCTGTTGTACCATTGTTATTAATGTATATAACATAGGCAATTATAGATACTTATATTTAATTGTACTGTGGCGCTGACTTCAGCCCGATATGATGTCACGTACCAACCCGGTACGGTACGCCCTACTCCAGCCCGTAGGGGTATACCTGGAAGGGCAGATAAGGATGATACCGCTTAGGGTATATAAGCTACGGATATACTATAATGTTCTCTTGTGTCGCGCCGCGTTAGCCAGTAAGGTTCTCGGTATATGTCTTGTAAGTACCCTTTTGTATCCTGTAACTCTCTCTCTGTGTACCGTTACTTATCCGAATAAACATACTTGTGAACACCGCCATTGTGGAAGTAAATGTTCCTACTCTACGAACATTCCTCTCCTACTCATATAAATGAACTTCTCCAAATTGGTGACCCCGACGTGATCGAATTCTAAAACAAAATGGAGAACGCTCAAGTAGTAACAACCTTTTACGACATGGCAACACACTTCCTACGACATCATAACAACACACCGTCCACAAGACTTTCGACAACATCTTCACAAGCGAAACAACAACATAGACAAACTGGATCAACAAGCGATAAGACGATTAGCACGGTACGACTCCATATGGATCATACCCTGCCTTGCGGAGAACTCCATCACGGCATTACGACGTGCCGATGTAACTGTCCAGCAGCGGCAAATCCCCTGGACATCTGGAACACAACAACCTTCTCCGCCTCAACCGTACAATGTAGAACTCCATCACGGCATTACGACGTGCCGATGTGACTGTCCAGCAGCGGCGAATCCCCTGGACATCCTTCTACATATGGCTCATTCTGTGCACCGAAATCAAGCGTTTCAGCTGGTGACCCTTACCCTTCGACAAGCTAGGCATCATCCGGAGTTCAATTCGACGACGCTTCCGAATTCATTCGCCTCCACGGATCAAATCTACTAGCAAGGGGTACTGTGTGCTCACTCCAGCCCGCTTATATGACTCACCTACAAGCCCGGTACGGTGCGCCCCACTCTCCGCAGCTGGTATTCCGGGAAGGTCTGATAAGGGCTCTACCTGGTTAGGGTATATAAGCGGCGACAAATCTGTACCCGCTCTCTCTTCTCTTACTTCCGTCTTCGCTACTCTTGTGTCTTAATAACATGTAAGTTTCTCTGTATTATCACGTGTGTATTCTCTGTGTTGGCCCTCGGGCCTCGGACTCATTATACTGTAAGAACCCTTTGTAACATATGTATCCTATGTACCATCTGTATTGTAACAAGCCATGATCTACTCTAATAAACTTATATACGAGCATCTCTAAAGTACTTTTTATAAAAAGAGATTTATATCAATTGTTCTTGAGTACTTATCGGCCTCCAATTTTTGTTTTTGGTGAGTTCCGTACCAACAATTAATTTTACTTAATATATTATTTCATATGCAGCAGATGCTGTATAATAATAATAGTCAATTCTAAAGAAACTATATTAATTAAATTATTATTTACAACAACAGAGCAGTAGAATGGTACGTGCCTAGGGTTATCTAATGCTTCGGATGTTTTAGGTACGGCCACATCAAAGCTATTTACAAGATCTCAAACATACGATGACCAGCATGAGCCAAAGACCACAGTCTATATCTATGTAACAACAAAGAAGAGCTTACTTGTCTGTAATGTGGAGGAGCATATTTAACAAATGAACAAAATCTTCGACTAGCTGATAGAGTCTGCATAGAGTATCTTAGGCTAACAAATTTACCAACAAGCTAACAGATAAAAACGCGTCGAGGGGGCGTTTCAAACAATCCTAAGTAGACAAGAATCTATTAAGAACTCGATCCCCTCTTCCATCTACAAACCAGTCTATCTCCTCTGCAAGAAACATCGCCTGGGACCATTCTTACAGCTCATTCAGCCAAACCGCGGCTTCGAAGAGGAAAAGAGAGGCGACTTTTACCAGCCCATCATATCGTCCAAAATATAGAGAAAGAAGCACGAGGCAATCTCCACCAAAAGTGATTGCCTATAAACCTCCGGTATCTGCGGAGAATCAGCAGGAAGATAACCTTGCCACAACGCGCCTGGCTGAGGCAATCAAACAAATCGCAGCCATCTTAAAAAATATCCCAACCAACAAGATACAAGATAATGAATACACAGAAGTGAAGAGCAAAGATTCTTAGTTGGAACGCTTGATCGCTCAATACGAAACTCCACAATCTATTGAACGTAGCTAAAATTCTTGAAGCTGACATTATCTCCGTTGGTGAAACGTGGCTTCGCCCTGGTGTAAACATCTCAACACCAGGATTTGACGCCTTCCATAATAAATGACCAGTCGGAAAGCGGGAATTCTCAGTACTAGTACGGAAGGATCTAAAGACAGGTTGCAACATACCATCATTTTTGCATCCCCCGATTGCCCAGTTCGTAAAAACCTGTATCGCAGATTTTACTATAATGTCGCTGTACGTCCCTCCGAACGTTATTATGGACAGATCCAGTTGGGGCCGTTTACTGGAGGGTTCCTTGCAGGTTCCTACCTTTTGTTAGGAGACTTCAACGCACATCATCCTCGCTGGGGACATGTACGGGCATACAGAAACGGACACGAACTAGCTGTCATTATAGATCGATTCGAACTAGTCATAATCAATGATAAGTGTCCCACCCACATTGTTCACCTATCATCCAGTGTTCTTGATCTGGCGCTCGACTCAGGAACCGCATCAGCTAACACCTCTTCCTATACAATCGAGGACACCCTTGGAAGTGATCATTATCCGCTAATGTCAAGCTACAACTCAAAGCCTAACACATTTAGGTGACGATGATCAATTCCAAAAGGGTAAACTGGAACGATTACACGAACGAGACGATACAGGAGAACGCATCACTGGAAGCTCTGTCGGTGCAGATGGTCCAACTGGCAGCTATCATGGAAGGAAAAAAATGTACACAAAATAGTAGCAGACCGCCATGCCCATGGTGTGACGAAGATTGCAGACGTGATGTTGCCAAGAGGAAGCGATTACTAAGAATTTATCACCAAACAAAGAGATTCGAACACCTGCTAGCCGCAAAACACCAGATGGTGGAAACAAAATACTTCTGAAGGAAAAGAAGAGAGCCAGCTTCAGGAGCTTCTGCGAGTCTATTAGCAGGGAGACATCAGTGGCTAGTGTTTGGAGGAAGATCAGAAGTTTCAATCGTAAATCTATATACAACTCACAAGAGAACGGTGACAACAAATGTAGGTAAGATTTTCTTGTTGCACTCACTCCACCAAGTACAGAACCGTAGATCGTTTTACTAAGACTTCCCACCACGATCTCACCAAACCCTTTTCGCCCGCTGAATTTGAACTATCAATAAAATCCACCAAAAACACAGCGATTTGTCCTGGTAGGGAATGTGTTGCATATTTCCATTGGAGATTAGAAGAGCAGAATTGGCGAGACGTTATTTCGTGAAGTGTAGAGTAAGCACACCTTCAGCTATTCGCCCTCTCGTCGCCAGGGCAGCGTCGGAGTTCCAACAAAACCCTTTTTTGCCGGGAATCCCACTTCTGATTCAGGCGTGGAGAGATACGGAATGGTGGATCAGAGAGCCATAAAAATATCTTCGCCCCACCATTGGAAGATGTTACGCACTGCATAAAATCACTAAAGTTTCCACATAGAAAAGAAGATTTGGCCAACTCCGATTGGCTTATTAACAAGGCACTCTAGGAATTCAGTGGTGCTTCTCTCCGATATCTGACAGAGGCATATACAGACGGCTCCCTATTAGAATCACCTCGATCTGTCTCCTTCGGGATTTACATTCCGGAGATTAATATCTTAGAGACAGGCACATTACTAGGGCTAGCGTCGATATACACGGCGAAATTATATGCAATACACAGAACCTTACGATTATCTCGGATTCGATGAGTGCTATCGAGTCCATCACTAGCCAATCAATGACAGTTAAAACGAACCACTGGGTTGTGGCAACATGCATGCAGATAAGAGAAATGGAAACGAATGGGGAAGCTGTTGTTCTGTGTTGGCTGCCCAGCTGCCAGGGTATCCTGGGTAACGAGGAGGCTGATGTTCTAGCAGGAAGAGGTCATCGACGTGAGATCATCAACATCAAGCTACGCTACACGGACACATATCCGCAAACCAGAGTGGATGCTATGTTGGAATGGCAACGCAGATTCGAGGTGGAGAGCAAATATAAGGGATCGTTCTTTTACGGATTTAACAAAACTGAGATCTGGACACACGCTAACCCCGGTTAATTTTGCAAGAGTCGGGTGGCAGGTCTCGAATAGATGCAGCTGTGGATACGTGGATTCGCTTGATCACATATTTTTTGTATGTAATCAATATCGACTAGCCTCCGAAATTCTATGTAGTGAATTGATCAGCAACAATGTCCCTCTACCGACATCAGTTTGGGCTCTGATTAGCTCAAAAAACGAAAAAGTTTATAAGTGTCTGTTAAAATTTATTAAGAGTATAAAAGTAGCGCTATAGACACAAGTCCCCTAAACACAAATATTAACCCCAGTAACTTAGGCCAGTGTAAATAAATCCCCAATTAATAAAAACAGTGGCTGGCGAAATTGTGCAAGACGCGCAAGCCAAGGGAGGTGTGGAGAGGAAAAGAAGAAGAAGAAGTAAATTATTATTTATGACATTTTTTTTTTGCAAAATAATTTTATTCAGCATTTCTCAACATCTTTACTTAGAATTGTAATGCGATACAATTATTTACAAGTTTTTACTTTTTGACACTTCGACGCTATCGAAGGATTTAACCCATTATGCTTGTGTCATATAATAATTATGATTTATTTATTTCTTACTGATAAATGACGTATACATCCAAATGTAAAACGTTTCATTGTTAGATATATTCATATTATGGAGCGCTCATATGCTGATCCGTCAATAGAGGGCGCTCCAAGAACCGGTATTGCCAGTCGTATGAGGCTTCAAAGGCAGTAGCAATCGCAAGCCGGACAACCGAAATCCCGTCTATCGAAATCCCGACGTTCGAAATTCCAACAATGTCAAATCCCGACTACTACTATATGATCGATTATATAGGAAAGTTTTTGTATGGAATGATTCTAGTGATTCATCTCTAAATAGAACGTATATACAATTCTGCAATCGCATCACAATGATAGATATAAAATTAAACACAGTGTTTGCATGTTTATTTATAAATGTATCAAGTTATACAAGTATGTTATCACAAACACACATAATATATATTAGCTTCTACATTAGTTTTCATTTAAATTATTTACTTAGTAGTATTAGTACATTTTATCTATGAATGAAATCTATCATTACGTAAATTATTTATTTATAATAATTTATGATTTCATTTGATTTTATATATATTAAGACAATATTTTTTATATATAAACACATAATCTTTTAACTAAATTTAAAAATGCAGAATTCTTCAATTTATATATTAAGAAAACAGAAATAATAAGAAAATTTAAAGAAAATCATTTTCATATTCATATATGAATATTGTTGTTTTCAATGTCATTTAAGAAGCTTTTAAAAATCTTTGGGTTAACATATTTTCGACAGAAACTTCTTTAACTTCATCTTCATTGTCTATGTTTCCAATACTAATAGAATTTCTAAATCTTACACTCAAAATTCATCACTTTCTGCATTCATTACATTTTTTAACATTCTCTTCAACAAACTTTTCAGTACTGCTTAACATAAAAAAATGTTTTCAACACCATTTAAGCACCTTTTAAAATCTTTGGGTTAACATATTTTCGACAGAAACTTCTTTAACTTCATCTTCATTGTCTATGTTTCCAATACTAATAGAATTTCTAAATCTTACACTCAAAATTCATCACTTTCTGCATTCATTACATTTTTTAACATTCTCTTCATCAAACTTTTCAGTACTGCTAAACATAAAAAAACGTTTTCAACACCATTTAAGCACCTTTTAAAATCTTTGGGTTAACATATTTTCGACAGAAACTTCTTTAACTTCATCTTCATTGTCTATGTTTCCAATACTAATAGAATTTCTAAATCTTCCACTGAAAATTTATTATTTTCTGCATTCACTACATTTTACATTCTCTTCATCAATCTTTTTGTTGGATGTTAAATTTTTCTTCTTCTAGTACAGTTTTTGACCATATTTTACTCCATGTGGGTATCCACAAACCGTTACTTAGGGTTAATGATGTCGTGCGATGTCGAACAACCCGTGATGACCGTTACTTTATGTTTTTTTTTGCTCTAGATGTTATTCGTTTACGGTAACGATGATTGATCATATTATCGTTTAATTGAGAGCTTATTTCATCATTGGTTATTTCAAGATCGACTCTGGTTAGGATACAGGACAGCGATGATATGTGTTTTAATGGTAACTTAGCATATACTTGAGGTAGGCGATTACTGTTGACTTGCCCAAGTTGAATTTAATCCGAAAACTGGGTCCTGGTCATGTTTGTAATGGTTTTTACCACGAAAGTATTAGTGTAGGTTTTTAAAGTAATTTGTGAAGTCGAGGGCAGTGCATATGTAGGCATTTTTGTAGTTTTGGTTGGTATTTTAAAAGTATCATCGTCGTTCGTTTCGAAAACTTCTTTTTGTGAAATCTTTTTATTTTCGGTGTTTTTATTCTTCGGCCTGTCCGCTTTCGCTTCCCCTGCTCCCACACGCCTCCCGTGGTCTCAGAAAAGCAGGACGAACCGTTCGAGCTCTCCATCCCAGTCACCACCCCCAAAGAGAAGCAGCCCTAAACACTCTGTCGAAGAGCCGGTACTCGAGAAGAAGCAACAAAAAGTACTATTTAATGATAAGATACGACAATTCAGACACGTCCATTCTCTATCGCCACTCGTGCAGAACTGTAAAATTTTATTTATAGCTTTTCGAATGAAAAAAAGTTTAAAAACCAACTTTTTTACATTATTTACTAATGTTTCCAATATATAAATTATGATTAACATGTATTTTATTTTAATTTGTAAAATCGTAACTTTTTTGTTAATAAAAAAAATAAAAATAAATAAGTAGTCAGGTCAAATTGACAGGTTACATAAATAATTCATTCTCAACGTTCTAACAAGTTATTATTAATAAATGTATTTAAAACTTTACCTTAAAAGTAATATAGTTTACAATTGTAACGTGGTAAAATAGACAACGCGGCAAGTGCGCTCCACGTTGCAACTATGTTTCCAAAAATTCGGGGAGACCGCAGCGAACCGCGAAAGAAGACAGTTGTAGTCTCCAGTTGAGAAGAGATTTAAGATATATTTGTAATCTCCAAGAGGACGGTGTTGGTGGTCTAGAGGAGCTAAGGCCCACCGTCGGAGAAGAAGTTGCTGTTCTGAGGAAAGCAGTTGTTAGAGTTCTTCCTCTCTA
>NW_017097889.1:45351-57585 GCF_001412225.1 Nicrophorus vespilloides
GACTCACGCCCTAGCCGGCTGAAGATTGGTATATCTTGTTTTTTATGTACACGAGCGCTATCGTGTTACACAATCTACGAATCTAAATCAACTTATCACATACTAAATTCGAAAAGCTTAAATTCAAACACATTTCCTGCAAATATGACTTACTTACTGTTAACTCTTCTTGTTATATTATCAGTTAGTAGCAAGTATATATTTTAAGATAGGAATGAACTAAATATGCAACGATTACTCGAAATATTATTATGTCCCGCATACTGTTGTAGAAACGGAATGTGGTGAATTTGCAGCGTTCGGCGTTAAGTACTTAAACATGGTAAACAAATAGATTTATGGCAAATTATGCAACAATGCACAAATGACATACTATTTACGGTCAAATGGACCGGGACGCACTATTGCGTGGTTACTATTGCTAGTTGACATATTTGTTATGCGAAAATACAGTAACGGAAGAAAGCGCAACTAGAAACTTCACCGCGAAATTTAAATTAATGAACTGAAAAGGTCAAAATAAATTATATTGTTCTCCATATCAAGGACAGGTTGAGTCTCTTGGAAAGCATTGGGTCAGAGGTCTCGCTGTGCTAGATACCGGGACATGCTGGGATCCCTGGGAACGAAAGGGCGGATGCGTTGGCGAGTGAGGGTCATATGGCCAATATCACGGACCTACTTGTTCCGTTCTCGGATATCAGTGAAATAATTAACAAGGAAGAAAGGTAAAAATGGCAGTACCTATATGAAATCAGATCAGACAACAAGGTAAAATATTATTTCGAGGGCAATCCGAGAGTGGGAATGATACCATGGTTTCAAGAGTTAAAGTTCACTAAGAAATATGACATATCAGCTCTGTGCAGTTTACGAACGGGCCATAACAGATCTGCAGCTCATCTTTTTAGGATGAATTGGGTGGATTCACCTCACTGTGACTGTGGGATGATATCCACCACTAATCACTTCTTTTTTAATGTGAAAGCAACAGTGCTGCTACAAACGTGCTCATAAGTGGACTAATCACTCAAAAAGTTCACCTTCCAACATCAATAAACGTCCTGTTAAGGATAGCAAGATATATAGACTGATTTTAAATGTTATCAAAAAGTCTGGATGTGTTGTTTGAATATTTATTATATATGTATTTATTCTGTTGTCTTTTTTGTGCTTTGTTACCCATTATTAATCTTTATTAACACTTTTTATTTACCGATCCGAGGCCTTCCCACACTGTGATAAGAGCTGATAGGTCCCTGCTCGTGAAAAGTTTCTATAAATGTTGAATTATTTTATTTTTTGTTATTTTTATTATTTATAAATTTATTGTATATTTATAAATTAGCATTAGTCTATTAACCTTTTTATTGTTATATTTTTTATTTTTTGCTTATTTATATACTCTGTTAGTTTGTTTGTACTAGACATTGACTGGCTACATACACTGCAACAGAAAATTGTCATTAATAACATCATCTTTCAAATACAATTTTACATATATAATTATAGAAGAAATATCTTCCCATCCTATTTTACACTTTACGTGTCTATTACAAGCACTATAATTCAGCGAAATTTACTGCAAAATGTATAGCAAATTTTATAAAAAAAAAAGTCTAATCTAGTTCAATCTCGCTGAAATATTATAAGATACAAATTCTTGTATTTGTATTACGACGTAAATGGTTATAACCTAATTTTATTGATGCATTTGTAGTGTCCCAAGGATGGAATTGTGGACACAGTGGAATATTGTCTAGTGTTATGATTGTGGAGTCTCAATACTTGGGAATTTAATGAAATTCTGGATCACAGTGGAGGTTCTTTTATGCTTATGTATATGTTTATATAATAAGGCGACTAAGAGACACCGCAGATGTGTCTAGTTCGTTAATACATCATATTAACAATAATAACGATTGGACACAACTCTTGAACGGAAGGTGGCAGCTGTCATATCACAACAAACTGCAAGATGCAAATAAGTTATGAACATAAAAGTAATATAAATATACAATAAACATAACTAAGGCATATTTTTTGACGCTTATGTTTGCAAATATTACTTTGTAGATAAATATATAATAATATTGTTTTGAATCACGTGTCGAGTTTCCTCTTGGAAGGAAGCAAATCCGAGGAAAGGAAATGAGTTTGTCGTGGAGCGGAAAACTATTTCACAGTTGAATTTGAATAAAATTTCCGCATAGCGCATTAATATTCCGGGCGGTTTTGCTCTTGCCGCGTTGCGATAATGTTATTTCGCGCGGTGCGGGACCGTTAATTATACGGACAGGGGATTCCCCCTGCACAACACGTACACCTCACCCCCACCGCCGCCTTTCTATCCCGAACGCCGTTACTCCGCAAACTTTCTGCGACGGGACCTTCGTTCTACGTCACCCCAGCAAAAAAAAACCAACAAGATCGCATTTAAAGGGCTCACCTAATCAAACACCAACAAACAGAAGACACTCACTGTTCAACCACTTTCTTGTTAACACTTTACATAGAACTAATGTTGTTGTTTTTTTCTTGTTGTAAAGCTACGAAACAAAACGGAGAAAAAAATACTACGTGCAAACAAAGAGGGTGTGCGCCGCGGCGCCACGTGCTAACCAGGTGGGGTGCAAACCGCGACTGAAGTCGGTATCAGGACTTAGCCCCAAGGGATTTGGTCAGGGCTTGCGCCTTCCTCGAGGCAATCACATCTTCCCGCAAAACCGAAGGACGGGAAAAGAAAGGGAAACCCTTCATGCCGAATAATATGTATATACTTATTCAGAACTTGCTTCTCCACCCTTATACAAACACTCAATTAAAAGTACAAAAGTACAGTAATATACATTAATCATTCTTCCTCTTCTCGAGAGAGAAAAAAAGAGTAGTTTTTCACATTTCCCGAAAATTTAGCATTTTTCACAAGAAATTATAAAATAAAATAGGACGGAAAGACTGCAGTTAATATAATTTGATCAACCGTACACCTTTATAGAGTTTTATAAACTCCAAAAGTTCCATTGTATTATTTTATATTCCTCGAAGAATTTTTGTAATTCGGAAAGCATTATTTTTTTATTAATCGTCTAAAAACAGATTTTTTTTTTCAACTAAAGAGGCCGTAGACATATAAAAATGAATAAATTATTTTAATTATTTAATAACCAATAACTATAGACTCAAAATATGAATGCTTCAATCAACATCTTTTCGACAAAAAAAAGCGTTCAATTCTCCAGTAGGAAGAAATCTTGCATACTAAAAATCATTCTTTCCTATTTAAATCATATTTTCTGAGAAAAAAATAAGAAATAAAAGAATATTTTATAGTCATTTAGTTCGAAGTTTCCCAAATTTTTCCTGCAATGGAACACTTAGTAAATCATGAAATTTCCACCGAACACCTTGTTTATTGTGTAGGGTAAATATGAAAAAAAAAATATTTCATTCAGGTTTGTACGGAAAACCTGTTTGTGAAACATGTATCTATATTGTTTGTAGTTTTATGAGTATTGTACAAGAAATTGAGTCTGAGAATATTTCAATTCTTGGATTAAGTAAATAATTTAAAAGAATTTAAACATTAAAAAAAAATAATTGTGGCATTTGTAGTCAACTTTGCTGAATTAATGTGCTTGCATTCGTTGCTTGTTTTAATGTGCTAAATAGAAAAAGAAGATATTTCCATTTGTAAATGAATAATTGATAATAATTTTCTGTTTAAAAGAAATGTGATAACTAATTATGTTTTTAAATTACGAAATTGGTGAAATTGATTTTACTTATAATTTAAACATTAAACAACAACTATAATAATTACATTTTCATATGTGTCTACAAATTTGCTTTTTTCTCGAGAATATAAAGTAAAATTTAGGGAGCAAACTTTGCAGTATAAACATGTTTAATATATTTAAATTATTGATTTTCATTATAAGAGAAAAATTTTGAACATTTTAGAAATGATTTGTACGTAATGAAATCCACTAACTACAACAGCGTTTCTCAACCTTTTAGATGCGCGATACACCATATTTGTTTGTACAGTAAGACCTCGTTTAGCTGGAAACCTCAGAAAAGCTCAAAATTTACCCGAATTTAAATTATCAGGGCATTTCATTGATTCGTATATAATACGTAGCGCTGTGCTTCCACAGAATCTATGTTTGTTTGAGATGTAGATGATCATTACCAACGACGACCTTCAAGAACTGGCGGAACAAGGAATTGAAGACGGTGACAATAGTGGTTCTGAAGACGATAAACCAAAAAGTTTAGAAACAAACCATAACCAAAATCGTTGATCAAATTGTAGCGATTGATCCAAATGTTGACAGGAGTGCAAATGTTTCTGTTATATAAAACATATATTGTAATGCAAATTACTATAAATACAACTTAATATTAAAGTAAAGTTTGTTTATTTTGGTCGCGTGTTTCCGTTTCCCTATTTGCTATGTATTAAAATGACCTCCTATAACGCTGTTGCGTTTAGCGATCTGTCTTCAACAACGCATCTGAAGTACTAAACAAGATCTTACTGTAGTTGTACAGTGACCGAATTGTATAATAGTAGGTTCTCACACAAGGTAATAGATAATTCGCGATTATGTGATCTGCAAATAAGTCGGACAATTAACACTTTCGCGAAAGATTTTAATGTTCTGACAACAAACACATATTCTGATAACGAACTTTGGTCTTTGTCTTCCACATGCGCGCAATCTCAATTTCGAGGTCTTTATATTTGCACCTATTCTCGATTTCCTCGATGGCAATGTTTGCGTCAGCTTTACGGCAACGTTGATTAAGGTTCAGCGCATTTGTTTCCTGTTCTGGATGATGATGTCATCATAAATTACGACTACATCTAATAATAGTATACCTTGCATAATCTGGCTTCAATCAGTAAAATAAAATTCTAATACAAACTATATGCAAAAATATTTTTATTTAATTATAATTTATAGATTATTTTTTCATTTATACAGTCAAGTCTCTTATTTGTATCGATTTTATTAGTCCATGATATTAGCGAAACAGGACTATGTACTATGTACAGCGATACCTTGTACATGATTTTGATATGATTACATAACACAATTTATTAAATTTTTGCAAGAAATGTTTATTTTATTAAAATTCAATTCATTTACTAATATAATAAATCCAATTTTTTGGTTTCTATGCAATTTTATCTTACGTAGATTTTTATAATTTTTTATTTGTTAAAATGTAGATGGAAATATAAATTATTGCAATGAATGTTATTATTATTTAAATTAAATGAATACAAAAAAAACATATCTTTACTATCAAATTGTTTTGTAAATTATAAACAATAATAATATAACTATTTTCAAATTATATTTAATTTTGATTATAATTTACAAAATGAATTGGATCAAAAGATTATCAACATTTGAAATGATTGTTTAAACTTACGAAAATAGATTTATCGTGCATTTTACAATCCAAGGACGTCTGTTGAGTTGCGTTATCCAAGTTAATTGCATGCAGCGTTGCAAACTGGATAATGGTAAGTTTATTTAACTAAGATTAAATGAATTGACATTTTCTTGAATATTTGGAAACAAATACTGTAAATAAAACTGAATATTTCATAGAATTTCACTTGATTAATTTAAAAATAACACATTAAGATTTCGTTAAATCTTTGCTCACGTCTATAAATAACATTTGCGATAAAGTATATGGCATACACTGCGTATTATAGACGATAATTGTAATATGATTCATTTCTTCAAAAATTTCAAAAAAACAGATCAAAAATGCAAACATTTTCGGATGTTTTTCTTATCTTAAATTGCAAATAGTAGTAAAATTGATCATTGTTAAAGACAGATTAGATTAGGTAAGATTAGAAGAATTCCTAATAATTTTTATATATTAATATAAATAAGTAATAATAAATTGTAATTTTTCTCCAAAACTAAAATGCAAAACACAATGTTTACTTTATCTAACCTAATTAACACTTACAAAAATGATAATTCTATAACGCGATTAATTGTGTTTTGTGCAAGTAGACTGTTTCAACCCCGACTAATCGAGGACTTTAAAACCATGCAAATAAAGTTTACAAAAAGATACTTGGCTGTATAAAGAATATGAAAACGAGCATTTATACAGGGTGAGCCAACTTCGACTGACTGATGTAAAATACATACAACTTTTGTTATTGTATTTTTGTTTTGAAAATAATATAATTTAAATGACCTCCATTATCTTGTTGGCACGTAATGACCCTTTCTAATGTATTTCTGGCTCCAAATTTGTTATTTCTTTATCAATATTTTATTTAAGCTGGTGTATTGTTTGTGGTTTCTTCTGATAAACCGTCCCCACAAAAATAAATCAGGTGTTAAATTTGGAGAACAAAATCTAAATTTTTCGAAATAATTCTGTAATCGAATTTATTGGCAAATCTAAGGCATTGTTTTTATCAATCCCGTGTTAACAATTTTTGGGCCAATTGATTTTTGTATGGAAATATTTTCAAATCAAGTTTCAATACTCGTCTTAGCGATGTTCTGGTGACGCACGCCGACGAGCAGACACAAATGAATCATCTCTGTCGTGGCAGTACGAGCAGCTTCTTCATTGCAAACAGTACGATGAACATTTCATCATTGATGATCTCATGCTTTACCCCGTATTATTGATTATCGGTATTTTTTGTGCTGTCGTGGCCGACCACTTTATTGTCATTTATTGTATAAGTAATATGTGTATTTGTTAGGGCCATGACTTTCCTCTTAATTATTACAAATCATATTTAATGTATCCATCAAATATACAAACGGATACTTGTACATGATTATTTAGAATAACTTGTGGAATATTCCAAACGACGGTTACACATTAAATCGTATAGTTGCATCTATTGCATCACCACTTAACAGCCTTCTGCAGCCCTAAATATTTGGGCAGGATCATACAACATAGATAAAGAAACGCTTGTGTTTTCCACAAGGTCAAACCTTTTTCTCCCGCGCAGCCCCTTTTTGAAATGAACACATTTTTGTATTATATAATTTAGTCTTAGCTAAGGGGGTTGAACCGAGAGGAAGTCTTAGCTAAGGGGTCGAACTTAGAAGTTGATCTTACTTGGAGAGTCCAAGAAAGAGCACTTACTTCATAAACACTAACTTAAGAGGAGAATGTAACTCTTAGTTAATAATACGTGAGATCAACTATTGTTTAGTTGACTTCTCAATAAAACTCTGATGTATACAATAAAGTTAATTAAGGATATTGCATTTAATATTCATAAATCCCTCTAAGACTCCGCAACGACATAACTACGAGATAATCCACGGTGTCCAAGGATTTCTTAACACTGGAACACGACAGTGCGTTGTAACATACTTCGGTTTTGGTAATATGGACATCGAAGATGAGACATGCTCTGGTAGGCCAATCGTCGAAAATGTTGATAAAATAATGGAAATTAAATTAATGCCTCCGATTCTTTGTTGAAACGTAACAAAATCGACCCAGTTTTGAAGCGGATGGTGACTGGCGATGAAAAATGGGTCACATACGAGAACAACAGGAGAAAAAGTTCTTGGTCCAAGCGCGGTGAGCCAGCCGAAACAATCGCCAACCCCGGATTAACGACCAAGAAGGTTTTGCTGTATGTTTGTTGGGATTGGAAGGGAATCCTCCACTATGAGATACTACCATCGGGCAAATCACTCAATTCGGAGCTATACTGTCAACAACTGACCAGATTGAAGCAGGCGATCGACGAGAAGCGTCCAGAAGTGTTGTGTTCGATCAAGACATCGCCAGGCCGTACACATTATTAAAGACGCGCCAGAAGGTCCGAGAGCTTGATGGGAGGTTATATCGCACCCGCCGTATAGCCCAGACCTGGCACCACGTGATTTTCACCTTTTCAAGCATTTACAAAATTTTCTTGATTGTAAAAAAACCTCAGGAGAGATTTATGATAATGAGCTGGTCAAGTTTTTTACCAATAGAGACGAGGATTTCTTTAATCGCAAAATTATGAAATTGCCTTTTGAATTCTATTTTGAACAAAAGTTATCGAACAAAACGGCGCATATTTGATCTAAAACCGAAAATTATAATTTTGTTAATTTCATCGTCGAAATAAAGAGAAAAAAAGACTTTTTACTTCACCCAATATGACAAAATTCTATAATTTTTACCAGTTCTTGCACTGAGTATGTAGCCATTATAAAACCTATGATGGCCATTTTTAACCGTTAATCTTTTGTTTTATTATTATTGTTATGAATGAAAATGTTTAATTTTGTTTTTGACTGTTACAATAAATATTATTATTATTTATAATCTACAACAAAAATATATAAAAAAAAAATGAAAAACCCAATAGTATATAAAAAAATAATTTTGTGTATTAGTTTTTATAATTTATTTTTATTTTGCTCAATTAAAATTTTGTTTGTTTTCAAATTCTCAAATCGTACTTCAGTGAATCCGCACTGATCAAAGTCGCACTATTCGAGGTATTGCTATAATTGCAGTCAACTACACTTCTAGATAACTGATCCAATCTAGTCATCATACATAGTTTGTTTCTATACTATTATCGTGTTTAGACACAATACAATTTTGTTTTGCTTCAACAGCAAACACAAATTATATTTGCAAATTATAGTCATCTACAAACAAAGATGACAAAGAAAATTGAAGATAATTAGTCTATTCAAAATATTTTCTAAAAGTTACACATAATAATGTAGCAGGCGCATAATCCGGGACTTCTCTTCTCCTGGTCACTCGTTATGCAAAACTCCGCTCATTAAACGAGTCATTTATCTTACAATTTATTTTGATCGTTAAGCGAAATGCTATTTATGGTCCTTGTTAAGTGAGGTACCACAGTAATTTTTAATACGATTTGATTTGTTAAGCGAATTACTCGTGATGCGAGATGCTCGTTCAACGAGGGTCCACTATAGCGTATATACTTTTTTTTATATGTTTTTTTCTTTATGTCTGCTATACATTTTAATTAATTTACTTACTATTATTTTTTCTAAAACTTATAAAAATTTGCTCACAATTTTACATTTTGTAACTCGCATAAAAATTCGGGATATTATCTTCTCTCGCGTCCAAGTCCATCCACTTTTACGTTACGCCGCTGCATTCGAATACGTGCGGTATCTTTGTTTATTTTATCAGTTGCACGACTTATACGCTTTTGAAGATATCAACGCTACGAGAATGAGCAAATATTATTTACAATATTACATACATTAAATCAATATTTGGCGGAAAGACTTATAGCTAATAGACTGTTCTTTATATTTTTATTATTGTATATATGAGTTTTCTTTTTGTTATTTATGTATGTTTAACTGTCTACTAAATATTATTATTATTATTAAATTATTGTTTGAATATTAACTATAATTGAAGCAGACCTGTCGCTCTTTCGATATGTGTGAATTCTTTATCAAATATGATGATGCAATTTTCACGAAATGTTGCAATAAGTTTACAGCATTGCGTTGCTGCAGAATCGTATTGTACGTATAAAATAATATAAATTAAACGCAATATTTATGAAAAACATTCAATACATATGATAATAAACATGTTATAATGATTTTTTTTATGAAAATCTGCGATAATAGAGACACTGTTTCGTCTAACCATTATTATTGTTATTATGAATATAATGCATTAACGAACTAGAGACATCCAGGGTGTCTCTTAGTCGCACACATAATATTTACATCTTTTGGGCTCGTTCACCCGCTGATTGCAAGGCCACTGCAACAAAATGTATTTTATGCCTCGTTATGACTCATGCCATTTACACGAAATAAGTCAACAACAAATATTAGTTAGATATATGTTTGCAAATTATTTTCCAATAAGCTTATAACAAAACATTAAATATAAATATTTGCGCAATACATCAGCAGCCTTTGGCAGAAATTTAATTTAGTTTTATATTATTTTATTTAAGTTGCAGTATATTTGTTGCAATAAACTTTATGATATGTTGCGCAATAGAAATATTAATTGATAAATATTGCGATAATCCAAAGAGCGTGGATTAATTACATATAATTTTCCTACAGTGAAACGATACGAGCAGCATCACTCAGTTTTTTGATTGTATAAAATAAATGCGCAAGTGCTGAAACTGAGTCCATGTTTATACAATTTGCGCCATCTATTTAAATCTTCCTTGCACCCATATAGATTTATATATTTAAAAAAACATGCGAATACAAAATAACACATAAATAGATACTTTCTTAGCGTAATGCAAACGTATTAAAAATCACAAAAGAAAATGCTTTGAGTAATCGTTTTCCACTACCCAATATTTGCGGTTCACAGAGGATGTGTAACAGATAGCAACAACAGCAGTATTCTTTGGAAGCTGCTTGAGTTCGGTTCGTGCTAAANNTAATTATTGCGTAATAATTTATCCATCATGTAAGTATCAAGCAATTTTATTTTCAAATTACTAATATTGAATTAATATGTGTATTTACTAATTGCATTTATTCATATTTTATACAATGTAAACGTTCTTTGTTTTTGTATATTATTGTACATCGTTCGTCGCCATTTTGATAACAATTTGTTATACCAAAATCTGATTTTGTACTAGTTTTCTTTAATAATTTGCGTGCTTTGTTCACTTTAAGTAAACATATTTGTAATCTACGTATTGCCGATTCCCTGAATGAGGTTTCCCCTGTTTAAGTGAAGTTCATGTTCATCTATAAATATGCACGTTTCGATTCATTATCAAACCATACTTTGTAAACTGTTGTAATATTAATATCGCCTGTGACTTCTACAATATCTGATAGTAATGTGGTAAGTTTGAAACTAAAAACTTTTGCAGTAATCAAAATTTAACGGTGATATGTTTTTGCCATAGTAAATACAATAAATATAAAAACTTATTATCAGTAACGATTGTTTTTTAATTATAGAGTTACACGTTAAAAACATTTCAAGTGCTATTAAGATGTACACTTTAGTCGATTTTGTATATAGTAATGCACAATAATCAGGTTGTTGATAGGGGAAATCAAGCAAGCAACAATCTAAGTTCAACGAGATTCATATTTTTTTAATAATTTTGTTTGCATGTTATGAAATAAAAGTTTGTACATGCTTTCTTGATTCAATCCATTTTGTTGATATATGTTTATCAATTTCCAAAAGGGACTGAAGATTTCAAGGAAACAATGGCTTTCGACTTTCCAACGAACTTCCGTATTTCCGATTTCATCATTATTATAGCAGTATTATATTTATACAAATTAAAACTATTATTATAATTGATATAATTTAAGTATAGTATATCATAAACCACTTGAATTCTATCAGTGAATTAAAATTTCAGTTTTTTTTTTCATTTTAGCTACTTTTGTAAGTACCATGAAAGAATATTAATCTGAAATTTCATACAACCTTTTAAAACTATTGTCTACTTGGTTTATAACTATACATAAAAAAATGCATTGACGCGAAAGTCTCACTACCAAAATGGTAGTATTTGGTGATGATCCTCATGGTCGATATGAGTTAGTTAATATCAGGGGCGGCAGCGCCCCACCTACATTTGTATAACTTGTCCAATAATTGTAGTTTTAAACAAGTGTTTCTTGTAAATATTATTTTTTTTGATCTATTTCCAACACGTTTTATTATTTCACAAAAAAAATACAGTCATATTTTGTGGGAATATTGAATTTGACTTAGTACGGGCTCCGCGATCAACCGGAGCAGGCCCTATTGTATACGACGTTCCCTTCTTCAGGCCAAAACAGCTTATTTTTGGTGAACAAAAGGGTTGGGTGGGAGTTTGGAGGTTGCTAATCAGAATATTTTAAGATTTCTCAAACAGATGGCACTAGAGTGGATATGAAAATACCAATATCACCACATTGTTTTTATGTGTTTTAAAAAATAAAAAGGTATTTTAAATTCGGTGATCTAGGTCAAAGGGCGTTAAGTTTTTTTTTTTAATCACATAAAAAGGTATTTTCAAATCCGGTGGTCTAGGTCAAAGGGCGTTAGGTTTTTTTTTTTAAAACACATAAAAAGGAATTTTCAAATCCGGTGGTCTAGGTCAAAGGGCGTTAGGTTTTTTTTTTTAAATCACATAAAAACAATGTGGTGATATTGGTATTTTCAAATCCGGTGGTCTAGGTCAAAGGGCGTTAGGTTTTT
>NW_017097890.1:0-2086 GCF_001412225.1 Nicrophorus vespilloides
AGAGAGGTGCACGAATGAATGAATATGATTAAAAAGAAAAGAAAGAAAAGAAAGAGGAGTGAGAAACACTTACATACACATAAACACATGCAAGCAAAGAGGTGCCGTGCCGGCTTTTCTCTATCTATCCGTCTCGCTTTCGCGCGTCGCCATCGTCGGTGTCTTGCTATCGCTTTCCGATGTGTTGAAAAGAGAGAAAGTGGCGGCCCGAAAGGGAACGGAACGTTATTTAATACAATTTATGTTCCCCGAGTGTCCTTTGTGTCCGCTCTCCTCATGCTGCTGCTGTTGTTGCTGCTGCTGTTGCCTTCTTTCTCGTTCTTCAACGAGAGGAGTCGCGTGCATATGTTTAACCATGTCCATGCTCTTTTTCCAGAAAGTGCATTATTCATGCACTCAGAGAGAAAGAGAGAGAGATTGTTCGGTGCCGATGCACGCAAATACGAGCCGGTAATAACACCTAAGAAGCATGTGTTTAATATAATTTCACAGCCGCACATCCCATTTGTTGTTGCTCACTTACCGGACCTACTCGAATCCATTTCATTTCCATTCCAGCAAATTTCGCACTCGAAGAACGACGATCATCATCTCCAATATTTGTCGAATTTAATTCCACCTACAATATATTCATGGTAAACAAATTAATTATGAGAAAGACATTTCATCAATTTCATACATAATATTTTTGTAATTTTAAGTAAAATTGACATATTTCATATTTTTTTTTGTTAATATTTAAAGCAATTTAAAGACTGAAAACTAAATTTACGATTTGTAATTCTCGAAAAACAAAAATAAATAAATTTTACCAAAAAATGTGTCTTGATCTAACGTTGAAGTCACCACGAGAAATATTGAATTTTTCTTTAATTCAATAAATTTAATAGTATTTTTTGCATTTCATTTCGAGCAAACGACGATCATCTCATACAATATTTGTCGAATTTAATTCCACCTACAATACATTCATGCTAAACAAATTAATTATGAAAAGATATTTCATCAAATTAATCATTATTTTCATACATAATATTTTCTTAATTTTACTTAAAATTTCATATTTTTTTTGTTAATATTTAAAGCAATTTAAAGAATGAAAACTAAATTTACGATTTGTAATTCTCGAAAAACAAAAATAAACAAATTTTACCAAAAAATGTGTCTTGATCTAACGTTGAAGACACCACGAGAAATATTGAATTTTTCTTTAATTCAATAAATTTAATAGTATTTTTTGCATTTCATTTCGAGCAAATGATCATCATCTCATACAATATTTGTCGAATTTAATTCCACCTACAATATATTCATGGTAAACGAATTAATTATGAAAAGATATTTCATACATAATATTTTTGTAATTTTAAGTAAAATTAACATATTTCATATTTATTTGTTAATATTTAAAGCAATTTAAAGAATGAAAACTAAATTTACGATTTGTAATTCTCGAAAAACAAAAATAAATAAATTTTACCAAAAAATGTGTCATGCATGATCTAACGTTGAAGTCACCACGAGAAATATTGAATTTTTCTTTAATTCAATAAATTTAATAGTATTTTTTGCATTTCATTTCGAGCAAACGACGATCATCTCATACAATATTTGTCGAATTTAATTCCACCTACAATATATTCATGGTAAACAAATTATTTATGAAAAGATATTTCATCAATTTCATACATATTTTTTTTGTAATTTTAAGTAAAATTAACATATTTCATATTTTTTTTTTGTTAATATTTAAAGCAATTTAAAGAATGAAAACTAAATTTACGATTTGTAATTCTCGAAAAACAAAAATAAACAAATTTTACCAAGAAATGTGTCTTGATCTGACGTTGAAATCACCACGAGAAATATTGAATTTTTCTTTAATTCAATTAATTTAATAGTATTTTTTTGCATTTCATTTCGAGCAAACGACGAGCATCTCATACAATATTTGTCGAATTTAATTCCACCTACAATATATTCATGCTAAAAAAATTATTTATGAAAAGATATTTCATCAATTTCATACATAATATTTTTGTAATTTTAAGTAAAATTAACATATTTCATATTTTTTTTGTTAATA